>NW_005871240.1:124287-317220 GCF_000147115.1 Myotis lucifugus | reverse complement strand
CTCATGCCCCGGGATTAGCAGAGCCCGAAGCCTTCCTGTCCCCTGGAAGCAGCGTGACAGGGGGCAGCGTCCAACCCCTGATCCTTCTGCGGGCTCTGAGTGTGACAGGGGGCGGGTCCACAACCTCCCTATCTGCCCTGCTCTGTTCATGAGAGGGGAGAGCTCCCCAAACCCCTGATCGGCCCTGCTCTGTGTGTGACAGGGTACGGAGCCCCAGCTCCCCTGATGGGCCCTGCTCTGTGCATGACAGAGGGCCGGCACCCCAACTCCCCAATCGGCCCTGCTCTGAGCCTGTCCAGGGGCTGCACCTAGGGCAGCCGTGGGCAAACTACGGCCCGCGGGCCGGATCCGGCCCGTTTGAAATGAATAAAAGTAAAAAAAAAAAAAGACCGTACGCTTTTATATAATGATGTTTACTTTGAATTTATATTAGTTCACACAAACACTCCATCCATGCTTTTGTTCCGGCCCTCCAGTCCAGTTTAAGAACCCATTGTGGCCCTCGAGTCAAAAATTTTGCCCACCCCTGACCTAGGGATTGGGCCTGCCCTCTGCCACCTGGGAGCGGGCCTAAGCCAGCAGGGCATTATCTCCCGAGGGGTCCCAGACTGTGAGAGGGCACAAGTGGGGCTGAGGGACACCCCCATTCCGCCAGTGCACACATTTTTATGCACCGGGCCTCTAGTCCTATATAATAAAAGCCTAATATGCTAAGTGTCTGGTGGTCCAGTCGTCCCTTCAACCAATCAAAGCATAATATGCTAATGATATGCTAAGGCTGCTCAACCACTCTCTATGATGTGCACTGACCATCAGGGGGCATACGCTCTGGCCAGTAGGTTAGCTTGATCAGGACTGAGTGAGACAGGTCAGACATGCCCTGGAGCCCTCCCATGGTCCCTCCCTGACTAGGCAACCTCCTGCATCCCTCCCTGGCCCCAAATTGTGCACCAGTAGGGTCCCTTGGCCTGGCCTGCACCCTCTTGCAATCCAGGACCCATTGGGGCATGTTGGAGAGCCAATTTTGGCCCAATCCCACAGGCCAGGCGAGGGACCCCACTGGTACACAAATTTGTAATCTATAAAGGATGATAGTTTTCTCTTTAATATGTATGGTACTTCTTTATTTTCCTTATTTTATATTATTTTCATGGGCTCCCTATGTAATATTTAATAATGCAAGCTAACCTTATTTTTATGGGGAAGCATCCTTTAATGTTGAAAACATTGTGTTATTTGATCAAATTTGATAGATTTGATTAATCAAATCAAGGAAGTTCCCTTTATTCGTAATGTGTCCTAATTTCTTTTTATAAATAGAGATAATGGGCTTTTTTAAAAATTATTTTTTGACAATCATTTTCCCTGAATGAATATTAGTGGATTTCTCAATATTGAGTCAATCTTGTATTCTAAGTATAAAAACCATTTTACCTTAATACAGAGAGGATTCACTCTGTATTTTATTTAGAACTTTTGCTTTAATTGTCATTGTCTGAATGATATACAGTTCTAAGTGTGCATGTTTCTGTTTATGTGTTGTGTGTGTGATCTGTCCTTATCAATTTCCTGTCTTAGTTATGGGCAAGCCTCAAAGAATGAGTGTGAAAAATGTCAGTCTCCTTTTCTATGCTCAAAAAAATTATATACCACCCTCATTAAAGGATTAGTAGGACTTGCTGGGGCTCCTCACATGGGGAACCACCTTGCCGTGGCTGGCCAGCAGCCCCTGAATAATGGATGAACAGATTACTTTGACACAGTTTCACTGTGGGGAGAAGGCTAAGGGACAGCCTCAATTGCCTGCCTCATTAGGCTTTCATTGAAATTTTTATCTTTAGATGCAATCAGTAGGGTGAGTAATCTTGGGAGGACATATGTGTTTACATTGTCCTCTAGGCAAGGGCATCCAGGGATTAAGCATAAGGATTCCAGTGAACACCTGGGGGTCTGCACATACACACACTTATCTGGAAAGGTAAAGGAATAATTAGGGGTGCTGCCTTAGACACTCCCTAAGTCTCCCCTAAGTTGGAATTCCGATAAACAGGGCAAGCAGCCTTCCACACAATTCGGTTTTCTCAGAATATCCTCCTTATAAGCTTTCCAACCAAGTCTATTGTGCTCCCCAACAAGGACTGACCTTTAAACACTGCTTGGGTCTGTTGTCTATTTAGGAAATAAATTTCACCAACTTTACTCTAAATATCTTTTCTAAATTTTCACATGTCTTGGCTATGAGTTTTTTCTCATTCTGTGTGCATGCTCTCTTTCTATCTCTCTCTCATCCTGCCTCCTTCCCTTTCTCTGTTCATCCCCATTCTCAAAACAAACCTAATAAAACTTAACTATTATATTGATCTTTCTAAAAAAACAAGTTTTTATTTTCCTATCAATTTTTCCTAATAATAAACATATCTTCCTACTATTTTGGTTTTTGTTTCATTTTCAGTCTATTCATATATTTAAAATATATTTTAATATGTGTTTAAAACTATACTTTAAAAAATATATATATGTTTTAGGTTACACATCACCCCCCCAACCACCCCCCCCCCCTCCACCCCCCTGAATTCTTCTTTGGCTTTATACTAAAGTTTGGAAATAAACTATTCTTATTTTTTTATTTTCATATTATTTATAATTTCCATTGTAAATCATTTTAGTATCTCATTTTTATGACCACTGTTATTATTAATAAATATTAACCTTCATAAAGGACAGCTTGGAATTTAGAGCTGTCCTCTTGTATTTTATTGCATTATATTAAGTGAATGTAACTTTTAGAGGTTCTCCTTTTTCTTTTCTTTTTTTTCTAATTTTTTTGAGATTAATTTATTGATTTTTTAGCACACATTGATGTCCCATTAAGATGGTAGATTGGTTAATTTCTCCTTAAAATTATTATTCATATTTTGCTTTAAGTATTTTAAAGACAGCTTATAAGTAAAAACATTCAAGAACACTGTGTTTTCCTGGACTGAATTTTTTATCACTATGAAATAAACTATTATATCCACCTAATGCATTAATCATAAGTTCTATCTTATCTGAGTTCAATACTGCATTATCCATTTTTATTTTGTAAGCAAAAGTAAATATCTTATGATTTTTTAATATTTATCAATTTTATTCCATTTTAAGCCCTGTATGTTGAAATATTTTCATCTTATTTCTTCTAGTAATTACTGATTATTGCATTGTATCCAGCTTGTCTCATTTTTTATTTTTTTAAAATATATTTGTATTGACTTCAGAGAAGAAGGGAGAGGAAGGGAGAGATAGAAACATCAATGATGAGAGAGAATCATTGATGGACTGCCTCCTGCATGCCCCCTGCTGGGGATCGAGCCCACAACCCAGGTGTGTGCCCTTGACCAGAATCGAACCTGGGACCCTTCAGTCCACAAGCCGATGCTCCAACAACTGAGCCAAACCAGCTAGGGCACATTTGTCTCATTTTTTTTAAATTAGCTTTTTTTTTTCATTTTAAGTTATGCAGCAGTTCAATTAACATGAAAGTATACAACATATTACTATTTATCCACCAATTAGATATCAGATATTAACTTTTTAAAATATTTTGTATGCTATTACTTTGAACAAATATTTAAACTTCCGTTGTACTACTACTATCAAGATAAAATCAATAGCTATGTTTTCCTTCTGAAAATCACCATAGTCATGATATATTATCACTCCTTTAATTTCTTCACCAACAAGTTCCATTATTTTTCATGAAAGGTTCTTTGTTTCCTGATTGGCATTTTTTTCATATTATGCATCAGTAATTATTTAATTTAATTTAGATTTCATTACTGGTATATATCTCACTACTGTGTCTTGTTTTGCATATTTTTGCTCTTTTGTTGAATTTTACATGTGTTGGGAAATTCTTACATGTAAAGTGTACAGAAATTAACAGTTCTGCATATTTATAAGATAAAAATGCCATCATTGTGCTTAGTTGGTTTTGGTATAGAATAAGAGGTGCCAAATAATGTCATCTCAAAGTTTGAAGTTTGATAATTGTCTTCTAGCTTCCAGTCAATGATGATAAATCTGATACCAAAAGGATTACCACAATTTTATAGGTTTTTTCTGATTGCCTTTTCCCATGATTTTAGAATTTCTCCTGTTTCATGAAGTTCTAAAGTTTTCTAGATTATGCCATGAGCAGTGGATCTTTTTTACATTCATCCTAATATGATTAGCTCTTAACCCCCAGATTTCACCTGTTTCTAGCTCTTACAAATGTTTTTCTCTTATTTATTAATAGAGTATTTCTTCTTGTTTTATTTAAATTTTATTTCATTTTTGCCTTCTGGGATTTATTTTAGGTATATTCTGAAAGTCCACGGCTGACTTTCCAAATCCACTTACTTTTAGGGCTTTATTCCATATTTTTATGCCTCTTCCTTTTTACTCATGAGCGTTTTGTTTTTACCTTCATATTCCTAACTTGTTTTTCCAGCTCTGTCCATTCTATTGATCATATTTTAAAACTTATTATCAATACATGCTTATGTATTTTTAATGAGAACTTTTTTTTGTCTTTGCTCATTTTTTGCAGCTTACTTTTGTATTTAATATCTTAGAATCTCTCTGGGAGTACTGGTTAGCAGCTTAGAACTTCCATTCTAATTCTAAATTCTCTCTTTTTCACAGTCAAAATTTGTTTTTCCTTTTTCTTCCAAGGTCTTTCTTTTTAATGCTGTTGGTTTTACTTCCTACCCCATGATTCTTGATTTTCAATTAATTTTATGAAGTAAAGATTATGTTGGTGATAGGAGACAACTGATACAGGTTTTCTTTGTGGCCTACCCCACCTGCAGCAATAACTGTGCAGAGGCAGAAAGTGTCATCAGTCAGGCAAATGTTCGAGGTAGGGAACAGCATGCACAGTCTTATTTGCTAACAGAAGGAGCATGTTATTTTTGCCACATGAGGTATTTAGTGTGTTTACCTTCTGAGAAGGATAGTCTTTCCATTCACTCATCCTATGCATGTGTTTGGGGGATTCTGAACCACCTCTTGCTCTGCTCTTCTCTCTCAAACTCTGCATGAATAAGAGTCTTCCCCAGAGAAGTAATTCACTCCCTTTAGTGCAGTGGATCTCAATTTTGGTTGCACATGGGAATAGCCTAAAAAAACTTTAAGAAAATCCCAATGCCCAGACTCCAATCCAAAACAACTAACTCAGTCTTTAGGAGAGTAACCCAGTCATTAGTATTTTATGAAACTATAAATATTTCGAATGAGAAACAAGATTCAGAATATTAACTGAACTGCATGCAATATAGCATGGATAAGAACTTTTCACTCTTTCTCTATTTACAATGCAGTTCTTTAATTAATTATCCTGGAGAATTGTCTCCATTATTTTATTTTTAATTCTGTTTTGATGTTTTTTAGTATCTGTTTTTATTTCACTAAGGTTTTTTTCAATACATATGGAAGGTCCTCTTTATTAATAAATTTCTTCCTTTTTATCAACTTCTAGAAAATTATCTAAATTTATGAGCCATCTATTCCACTAGTTTTTTTGTTGTTGTGTTGTTTTTACCAGCATTCTATGGTGTTTGCTATTTTCTGTAATTTTAAGAAATACTACATGGGTGGGAAAGTGCATGAGTATGATCAGCTTACCATAATGATCTAATCTCCATTGTTGGCATATTTTATAATACTTTGAGTCTGTATTCTCTATTCTACCATGAAATTTGTGTTATTTTCAAAGTCTCACTCACCTTCATTTCTAACCTTACATTTAATTATTCATAAAAACACTTAGTCTTATTGATAGTTTTTTTACAGCAAAATAAAAGGGCACCATGAGCCTCATCAACATGACTTAAGCAGTGTTGAAGTGAAGTCAAATATACAACTTTGACCTTTAAAAATATTTACATTTTAGAAAATTATGCTCAAACTTCAGCTGTTTTCAAAACTTGAACTTTGCCTCTCTTCTTATTTCCTTTATTTCAAAGAATGGCCCAACCAACCACCTACCTCCTCAGGAGTTGTGTCCTTCTCAATTAATCCCATATTTCTCATAACTAAAATCTTATTAAGTTCTGTGGATCTTTCTAAATTTTTCTGTTTTTATTGTGGTAAAATGTATAT
Organism: Myotis lucifugus; assembly: GCF_000147115.1. NCBI lineage: Eukaryota > Metazoa > Chordata > Mammalia > Chiroptera > Vespertilionidae > Myotis > Myotis lucifugus. The sequence continues at coordinate 311,094 of NW_005871240.1, read as the reverse complement.
AACATAAACTTTGTCATTTTAACTATTTTAAGGACATAATTAAATAGTATTACTTAGACCCTTGAATCAAAGTTTGCATTGCTACTGTGATTACCCTCTTGTGGTTACTTCAAGATTATCTAATTATTTTCCTGTCTCCTGCCATAAATGATGGGTTATCAATATGATTAAACAATATTAAAAGTACTGTAAAATAATTGCAATGATATGAAAAATATTCAAAATATCTTGATTAGTTTTTATAAGTACATTATAAAATGGTATTTTCAGAATAATCTGTTTTTAAAAAATATATTTGTATAGACAACTGTGTGAACATTCTATATATTACTAGAAGTTTATTTTCTACATTGAAGGCAATGTTTTCTCTGCCTGAGAGATTTATTTAAATATGCTTTCTCACCCTAACTGGTTTGGCTCAGTGGACAGAGCATCAGCCTTCAGACTGAAGGGTCCCAGGTTCGATTCCGGTCAAGGGCTTGTACTTTGGTTGTGGGCACATCCTCAGTAGGGAGTGTGCCAGGAGGCAGCTAATCTATATTTCTCTCTCATCGATGTCTCTAATTCTCTATCCCTCTCCCTTCCTCTCTGTAAAAAATCAATAAAATATATTTTAAAAAATAAATATGCTTTCTCTTTTTTTCTTATCTTTTACTTTTGCTTCTTTGTAGTATTTCCCAAATTTTCTAATGCAAACATATTCTTTTGAATAAAACTTTAAACATTTGCTACTAAAGGTAAAAATAAAAAAGAATCAAGAGATAGAAGAGAAAAATAATAGTAATTATCAATAATCATTGAGGGCTTATTGATTGACCTTACTCATTTAATCCTTACAACAATCCTGACAATATTTCTTTCCCTGAATTTTATTTTGTCATATATATTTTAAATAATTTATATTGAAAATGGCATTTTATATTTACCCTAAAATTTACCATTTCTGTTGCACTTCTTTTATTCCTGAAGTTCCATAATTCCCTCTGGTATAATTTCCCTATAGTGTGAACAACTTTCCTTAGCATCCCTTTTAGTACAACTTACATTGCTATAACCCTGCACATTTCCTTTGTAGCTCTTACCAAACTCTAATTAAAAGTTTTTTTCATACAATTACAAAGCAGCTACCTATAAAAATGATTGTCCATAGTCTGTATCATCTTCATTTATATCCAGAAAATAGAAGGCAAAGTAAAAGTATCTACATCATTACCAGTGATATAAATGACAGAAGTTATCTCTGTCTTGATGAATCCTAAATCAATATCTCTAAGTATATTTTGTTTGTCAACCAAATTTCTAAAAGCCTATGAGACATATCCAAAAAAATATAACATTTTATATAGGAATATCACTCTTTCTACTTAGGTTTTCTCAGTTTGTTAGAAATACTTTATTAACTATAGATGTATATAGTTTTAAACAAAGACATGTGTATGCTGGAAGTTTCCACTTTGATCATGTGCTGTTAGTGATTTTTTTTTTTAATTTTTGTTTTCAGCTTAGAGTGCTTTCCTATGTTATTTGACGATGTTTTAAATCTATTCTTCTTTTAAGGCACAGCCTAAATGCTGTTACCTCTGTGACATTTTCTCAGCTTCCCCTTTTTTATATTCCTCTTCTATACTTCCATAATGTTATAGGTGAGGTGTTTGTGTTTTTTTTAAACATGTAATAACATTCTCATTGGTAATGATAGCTATACAGGTATCTCTTCTGTTAAATGTGAACGACTTAAAGACAAAATATATGTCTAAAAAAGATGTAACATGAATGTGCATGAATCTAAAAATTGAACTTAAAGGTACATTGAGAAAATACTGATAGAACTGAAAGGAGGGATAAATGAATCAATTAACACTGAAGATTTCAACATTCCAATCTATTCAATAGAATAATTAGTAGTAAGTATACAATAAAGTGTAAGAATAGATAAAACATAATAAATTCTATTGCTCAAACTGACCTAATTGGCATTTATAGAATAAACCACACAGAATCAGCAGAATACACATTCTTTTCAGAGCCACATGGAATAAACACCAAGATAAATCATGTCTTAAGTCAGAAGACAAACCTTAACAATTTTAAATTATTGATATCATCCAAAATATGCCTTACGATCATAATAACATTAACTAAAAATAAGTAACAGAAGGATATATGGAAAAATCACAAAATATTTAGAACCCTAAAAATAATGATTCAGAAAGGAAGCCACAAGTAAAACTAGAAAATATTTTAATGGAATGAATAATGGTTTTATTCATAATCACCAGAAATTGAAAATAGCCCCAATGCCCTTCAACTAACAAATGGATAAACTGTGATACATCCATAACATGGAATACTACTCATCCATAAAAAAATAAGCTTCTGATATACACAACTTGATATACACAATAACATGCTGAATCACACTTCAGTTCCCTTTTCATGTTAGTCTTTTGCTTTTGATGAACCAGGCTGAAATGAGCTATATACTGTATAAATTCATTTATATAACATCCTGGAAAAGATAAATTTATAAAAACATTAAAAATTCAGAATTTCCAGGGGCTGAGGGAAACTGATTTTAAATGAGCAGCACAAGGTTTGTGCAACTTGTATTTGATTTCTAGGGACTGCTAAAAAACTGTATTTATTTGTCAAAATCCTAGAAATGCACAAGTGTGATTTCTGCTATCTATAAATTTTTAAAGTGAATAAAATGTAAATATATAAATGGGTTCCAAAATATTTGAAAGTTTTATGTCTAAAAGCCTTTCAAATTCATTTTATTAGTATTTGATATGTCTTATTGGGTCAATTGAAGCAAGACCTCCCCCACCCAAATTAAGCAAAACAAAACAAAAAGAGAGAAAGAATTATCATGTCTTCATGGTAGTTTCAAGGGAAAAAAGAAGAAATATGGGAGTGGAATGTATGACTAAAGTTCTCATAATGTCCTCTTTCAGCCCTATTTCATTGTGGGAAATTTTTTACTCCAGTGTTGTTTCAGCAGCTCACAATGGGGAGAGGCCCACTTGTTCATTGTGAAGCTATAGACCCTTCTGTTTCCAATCTGTCTTTTGAGTTCCTCCAGTTCTGAGTAGGTAACCTGTTTTGCTTGGCCATGAGAATTCCTTTTATCTTTACAATTATCCTTATCCTGGCTGACACTCCAGTTCTTTCTTCCAATGAGTGGCTCCAGCTTGAGGTGGCCCAGCCATAGCTGTGGGAATCAGCTGTTCATTCCCATCTAATAGGCATGAGTAGATTGCTTTGATCCCTATACCCTCCTCTGGTAACCTCAACAGCTGGAGCATGAAGTCTTGGATTACAAACCAGTGCCCCCTCACTGAAGCAGTGGACAGAGACTGAAAGCACCAACTCAAGCATCAAAGGAATTAAATAACAAAAGAGGCAGGGTCATTTTTTTAATGGGGAAAAATGTTATCTTCAATGACCAAATGCACATAAATGTTGCTTTAAAAATGGATTTAATGATTCTACAATATCATTGTGCTAAAAAATCTTTGTATTATAGAAAAAAAAGACTCTAAGAGTCTAACCAATGCTTGCCGAAGATTCTCTGAACAGATGCCTTCTTTCTCCTGGTCAGTGTCTGTACCCATTGCTTAAATGACAAGAGTGCACTGAGGCAACTGTGATCTGTTAACTGTCCAGTAGGAACTCAGTGTTGCTATAAGAGAAGAAATGGTCCTGTCCTGTCACATGTTAACCCTCTTCCTTTGATTCTTATTGAATGTTAACTCCAGGAGTAATTGAATGTTAACTCACAGAGTGACAGCTCTGTGGAACACTGGGTACAGGGCTGTGAGTCACATTTTAGTCCTACTTCAAAAGAGTAAGAAATAAATCACACTTCAGTTCCTTTTTCACGTTTGTCTTTTGTTTTGATGAACCTGTTAACCAGTTCTTTGTAGGTAGATTCTATCACTTTATAAATGTAAATTATAGATTTTTAAATTCAATTCAGTGAAATGCTAAGCTTTTCTGTCTATCTGTTTACATAATAAATTTATTACTTTCTGACAGAAAACATGAAATACAGAGTTAGCTTAGGATATGTAAATAATATTTGAGTGACAGCATAGAGACCATAAATATTTCTGCTTATTATTCACATTTAATAGTTCCTCTTTCACATATTTTCCATAGAAAAAATCAGGGAAGAAGGATTTCAATGGTGAAAAAGCATGACATTGTTGCCATATATGGAGCACTTAAAAGTTGTGTCTCATCTGCAAAATCATAGCTGAAACATGAATACTGAGGGGGGAGAGGGTTTCAGGGGTTTGTGCCATGAAGGAATGATGAGTGTGCCAAGCTAAGTTTCTTTCATCATTTTGTTTATATTAAAGATAATACAAGTAGCCAGGCTTTGGTTTAGGAATCGCCTACATTAATGCTATTGGATATGTTTAGGAAATACCCCAGGCTGCGTTTTTGAGTGTCGACCTATGATCCAAGAGGTCACAGTTTGATTCCCGGTCAGGCACATGCTCAGGTTGCAGGCTTGATCTCCAGTGTGGGGCATGCAGGAGGCAGATGATCAATGATTCTCTCTCATCATTGATGTTTCTATCTTTCTCTCCCTCTCACTTCTTCTCTAAAATCAATAAAAAATATTTTTTAAAAAAGAACTGGATGTAACTCATATGGCAAAATATCTTTGGAAACTCTGAACTTTTTCATCCTTATCTCTGCCTAAATCCTGCACATCATCCACCCTACAGAAACCTTTGGCATGCCAAAAATGACATGCTGAAAAAAGCAGCAAACTCTGTTGCAGGAATCAGCTATATAACAATCATTAATGGGTTGCCACAAATATGACAATAAGAATGACCTTCATTTTGAATAATCACATTGATATTAACAGGAAAAATTAACAAAGCTTTTTATTTATGAGCCAAACCCACTTCCTGATGGACATATATACTGCTTAATATTAGGATTTAAAAATAAAACCAAAAGATTCCAAAATGGTGGCAGAGTAAGAGGAAGTTATATTGACAAGACCAAACTGTAAATATAACTAAAATAGAGAAAAACCCACCTTGAAAGATCAACTGAAGACTAGCTGGAGAGAACCCTAATAACCAAGGACGGAAAGTAGTGATCACATAGAGACTGGTAGGAAGTGCAGAGGTGCAAAAGGGCTGCCCGGGTTCCCACAGACAGCAGCTGAAGTTCTGAAGGGATATCTCAGCTGTGGGGGTTTTCCACTGAGAACTCTGGGGTCTAAACCCCAAGCTTGGCACCCCAACCCAGAGCACCAGAACTGAGAAAGGTGCACACATAACTTCTGGCTGTGAAAAGCAGCAGGGTCGCTGTCTGTCAGGGAGAAATGGCTGAAAATGCAGGGACGCTCTTTAAGCTGCCAATGCACAAAATTGCATGTGCAGCCTCTCACCTTGGATTCTGGCAGCAAGAGGACAGAGTGGTTTAGAGCTGTGTGAAAAAAATCCAGGTTTGGAGGCTCTGGTTTTGGAGCTTAGAAGGCAGCCATGCTGATTTCCTGTGTTGAAACATTCCTTCATACTTCAGAGGATAACTTTCTCTAACAAACCTTTACCACCCAGGCAGCTTTTACCTGTGAGGGAAGCAATTGCCCCACCCTGTTGGAGAACCTCTTGTCCCCTGCCCCCCACCCCTGTGGAGTCTTTGCCTTGCTTTGCTCCATAGCCCAAGGGTAATTAAGACTGAAATAACAATCAGACTATAGGCAGAGGTGTATCTCTGGAGACTTTGATTCTTTGCCTGATGTCCTTCTAGGTTCAGGGCTAGGAAAAGTGGACCTCGGTACACAGCTTGGTCCTTTCCAAAGATATCCAGGCCCAACAGAGGGAAATACAAGCTGTGGATTGCTGATAGCTCCAAACAGGGTACGCAGGGCCAGTGACAAACAGTGTATGACATTGTGCTGTCTTAGAGATTGGGAGTTTTAGCAGATCTACTGAATCCATAGACACAAACCCAAACAGGTAGCCAAAATGGGAAGACAATAAAATAAGCCCCAAATGAAAAAACAACCCAATTCTTCAGAAGAAGAGCTAAATGAAATAGAGATAAGAAATTTATGAAACATGGAGTTCAAACTAATGATTACAAAAATGCTCTACAGCATGAGAAAAGATATAATAACTATGAAAAATGACATAGCACTAATAAAGAACACAGTGAAAGGAATACACAGCAGATTAAGGGAAGTGGGGGTCAGATAAGTGAATTAGAAGACAGGGTAGAAAAAATCACTCATTCAGAGAATCAAAAAGAAAAAAAACAATTAAAAACATGAGGACAGCTTAAGGGATATATATACAATAACATAAAACATAACAATATTTGCATCATAGGAGTGCAAGAAGGGAAAAAAATATAGCAAGGGATAGAGAACTTGTTTGAAGAAATAATGGCAGAAAACTTCCCTAACCTGGTAAAGGAAAAAGTCACACAAGTCCAGGAGGCACAGTGAGTCCCAAGTAAAAATAACCCAAACAGGCCCATGCCTAGACACATCATAATTAAAATGCCAAAAATTAAAGATAAAGAGCGAATTGTAAAGACAGCAGAGAAAAGCAATTTGTTAGGTACAAAGGAGCTCCCATAAGGCTGTCAGTTCATTTTTTTTTAATCAGAAACTCTATAGGTCAAAAAGGAATGGCATAAATTTTCCAAGGTAATGAAAACAAGGATCTGAAACCAGGATTACTATATCCAGCAAGGATATCATTCAAAATAGAGGGTGAAATAAAAATCCCAGAAAAAAAGGCAAAAGGAGTTTATTACTATCAAACCAGCACTGGAGGAAATGCTAAAGGGACTGCTGTAATGAGAAGAAATAGAAGGAGAGAGAGAGAGACATAGGCATAAACAATTAAAATGAATAAATAAGTTCCTATCAATAATCACTTTAAATGGGAATGGATTAAATACTCCAATCAAAAGCTGTAGGATAGTTGGATGGACCCAATTATAAGCTGTTTATAAGAGACCAACCTCAGAACAAAAGACTCACACAGGATGAGAGTGAAGGGATGGAAAAATATTCCATACAAATGAAGATTTTAAAACCTGGGGAAGCAATACTCATATCTGACAAAATAGACTTCAAAATAAATGCCATCATAAGAGACAATGAAAGTCACTACATAATACTAAAGGGATCTATTCAACAAGAGGATATAACCCTGGTTATATGAACCCAATATAGGTCCCCCTAAATATATACAATCACAATAGGGGACTTTAACACCCCACTGACTTCACTGGATAGATCTTCCAGACAAAAACTTAACAAGAAACAGTGATTCTAAAGGACACACTGGATCAGATGGATTTAATTGGCATTTACAGAACACTTAACCCCAAAGGTGAAGGTTATACATTCTTCTCAAGTGCACATGGGACATTCTCAAAGATAGACCACATGTTAGGACACAAAACAAGTTGCTGAAAGATCAAGAATACTGAAATAATATTAAGCATCTTCTCAGATTCAATGGAATGAAATTAGAAATCAACCACAGTAAAAATACAAAAAAAATTCAAACATGTGGAGTCTAAATAGCATGTAAAAAACAATGAATGGATTACCAATGAGATCAATAAATAAATCAAAACTTCATGGGAAAAAATGAAAATGAATACACAATTCAAAATCTCCGGGACACAGCAAAAGCAGTCCTGAGGGGGGAGTGCACAGCACTACAGGCCTACTTCAAAAAAACATATTTAACCCTCCAACTTAAAGAATTATAAAGAGAACAACAAGAAATGCCCATAGTAAGTCTAAGGAAGGAAATAGTCAAAATTAGAGCAGAAATAAATGACATAGAAACTAAAAAAAAAATCCAAAAAATAAATCAATGGAACCAAGAGCTTGTTCTTTGAAAAGAGAAACAAGATTGATGAACCTTTAGCCAGACTCATCAAAAAACAAAGAGAGAGGACCCAAATAAATAAAATCAGAAATAAAAGCAGGGAAGTAACAATTGACACTACAGAAATACAAATGATTGTAAGAAAATACTACGAACAACTATATGGCAATAAACAGGACAATGTGGACGAAATGGAAAAATTTCTAGAAAAATAAAATCTCCCGAAACTGAATCAGGAAGAATCAGAAAACCAGAATAGGCCAATAACAACTGGTAAGATAGCAGCAGTAATTAAAAAAATGCCCAACAAACTAAAGCCCAGATGGCTTCACAGGGAATTTTTGCTAAACATTCAAAGCAGAACTAACACCTATACTCCTCAAACTACTCCAAAACATCTAAGAGGAAGGAACACTTCTAAGCTCTTTTTATGAAGTCAGATTATCCAAATTACAAAACTAGATAAAGACACTACAAACAAAATGAATTAGTGGCCAATATCCCAGATGAACATAGATGCTAAAATCCTCAACAAAATATTAACAAATAGGATCCAGCAATATATTAAAAAGACCATACACCATGACCACGTGGGATTTTTTCCAGGGATGCAAGACTGGTACAATATTCGCAAATCAATAAATGTGATATATCACTTAAATTGAAAGACAATGATGACATGATCATAACAATAGATGCAGGAAAAGCAATCGACAGAATCCAACACCCATTTTTGATAAAAACTCTCAGCAAAGTGAGAATTTTATCTCAACATGATAAAGGCCATATATGTCAAACCTACAGCCAATATCATACTTAATGGGCAAACACTAAAATGATTTTCCCTAACAAGAGGAACAAGTCAGGGATATTTGCTTTCAACATAGTACTGGAAGTCCTAGCCACAACAATCAGACAAGAAGATGAAATAAAAGGCATCCAAATTGGAAAGGAGGAAGTAAAACTGTCATTATTTGAAGATGACATTATGTTGTACATAGAAAACCCTAAAGACTCCATTAAAAAACGATGATATTAAATAAATGAATTCAGCAATAAAGCAGGATATAAGATTAACACCCATAAATTGATAACATTTTTATACACCAATAATGAATTCTCAGAAATACTAAACAATCACATTTACCATTACAACAAAAAAGTTAAGATACTTAGGAACAAACTTAACCAAGGAGGTAAAAGACCTGTACTTGGAAAATGATAGGACATTGAAAAAAGGAGTAGAGGAAGATATAAACAAGTGGAAGAATATACTGTGTTCATGGATTGGTAGAATCAACATCATTAAAATGCCCACACTACCCAAAGTAATATAAGATTCAATGTAATCCCTATGAAAATACCAATGGCATATTTCACAGATTTAGAACAAATAATCCAAAAATGTATATGACCCTTAATAGCTGCAGCAAACTTAAGAAAGAAAAAAAAAGTTGGAGGAATCACTATACCAGATATCAAGTTATACTACAAAGCCACTGTACCCAAAACAGCCTGATGCTAGCACAAGAACAGGCATATAGATCAATGGAACAGAACAGAAACCCCCAGATTTCGACTCAAGCCATTATACACAATTAATATATGACAAAGGAGGCAAGAACATGCAATGGAGTAAAGAACATTTCTTCAATAAATCGTGTTGGGAAAATTAGACAGGTATATGGGAAAATGAAACTAAACAACCAACTTACAGCATACAGAAGAATAAACTCATCCAGAGACAAAGAAGCATTGAACAGACTGTCAAACTTCAGAGGGAAGGGGGGAGAGGGGTAAGATATCAACCAAAGGACTTGTATGCAGGCATATAAGCATAACCAATGGACACAGACACTAGGGGGTATGCAGGCATATAAGCATAACCAATGGACACAGACACTAGGGGGGATGAGGGCATGTAATACTATATGTAATACTTTAAACAATAAAGAATTGGGAAAAAATAAATTCAAAATGGATAAAAGACTTAAATGTAAGTTCTGAAACCAAAAAAGTCCTAGAAGAAACCACAGGCAGCAAAATCTCAGACATCACTTGTAGCAATATGTTTACCAATACATCTCCTAAGACAAAGGAAACTAAGGAGAAAAACAAATGGGACTACATCAAAATAAAAAGCTTCTGCACAGCAAAAGAAACCATCAACAAAATGAAAAGGGAGCCCACTGTAAGGGAGCATATTTCCCAATAATATATCCAATAAGGGATTAATATCCAAATTATGTAAGGAACTCATACAACTAAACCAAAGGAAGACAAACAATCCAGTTAAAAAATAGGGAAAGGACCTAAATAAACACTTCTCCAAAGTGGACATACAGATGGCCAAGAGACATATAAAAAATGCTCAAAATTTCCGGGACTGACCAGCAGACCCTGAGCAATGGATGAATGGATTACTCCGACACACATTTGCTGTGAAAAAGAAGGCTATGGGACTGCCTGGCTAAAGGAACCAGACAGCATCAATTGCCTGCCTCATTAGGCTTTTGTTGTAGCAGTGGTTTGAGATAAAGTTTATCTTTTAGATATATTCAGTAGGGTAAGTAATATTGGGAGGACACATGTGTTTGTAGTGTCCTTTAAGCAAGGACACCCAAAGATTAAGCATAAGGATTCCAGTATACTTTTGGGGGTCTGAACATGCACAGACTTGTTTGGAAGGTCACGGAATAATTAGGGGTGCCGCCTTCAGCACTCCGCTAAGTCAGAATTCCGATAAACAGGGTGGGCGGCCTTCTGCACACTTCCCTCTTCTCGGAATGTCCTCCTTACAAACTTTCCAACCAAGTCTCATGCTTCCCAACACAAAGTCACTGATTATCAGAGAGATTTAAATTAAAATGACAATGAGCTATCACATCACACTGGTCAGAATGGCTATCACCAACAAATCAACAAATGACAAGTACTAGCTAGGATGTGGAGAAAACGGAACCCTCGTACCCTGCTCCTGGGAATGCAGACTGGTGCAGCCACTGTGGAAAACAGTATGGAGTTTCCTCAAAAAATTAAATATGGAATTGCCATTTGACCCAGTGATCCCACTTCTAGGAATATATCCTAAGAAACCTGAAACACCAATCAGAGAGAATATATGCACCCCTATGTTCATAGCAGTGCAATCTACAATAGTTAAGATCTGGAAACAGTCTAAGCTCACATCAGTAGATGAGTGGATAAAAAAGCTGTGGTACATTTACACCATGGGATACTATTCAGCTGTACAAAAGAAGGAGCTCTTACCTTTGAGACAGCATGGAGACACCTGTAGAGTGTTATGCTATGTGAAATAAGCCAGTCAGATAAAAATAAGTACCACATGATCTCACTCATATGTAGAATCTAATGAACAAAATAAACTGATGAACAAAACAGATCCAGAGACATAGAAGCATGGAACATACAGTAGAACTTAAGAGGAAAGGCAGGGTTGAGTGGGTGGGGGGGAAGAGATCAACCAAAGAACTTGCATAAATATATGCATAACCCATGGACACTGACAATAGGATAGTGAAGGCCTGGGGTGGAGTGTGAGGGCGGGCTATAAGGGGTCAATGGGGGGAAAAGGGGACATATGTAATACTTTCAACAATAAAGATTTTTTTAAGTAATTTAAAAATAAATAAAATGGCTCTCAAAAAATAAAATGAAACCAATGTGGTTTCATTTTACTTTGTACAAGCAGAAAATGAATTTGGGAGTCGACATAAATAATTGAATTTATTGAAAGATGAGTGGCTACAGTAGGCAGTGTATTTTGCTTGACATTTGATGTTTCCAAGGCATCCATCATTTTGCAGTGGACGTCTCATTCCCGCCCTCATCCTCACAGTTCTGTGTGTTCATGTGAGATGATGCCGCAATCTGGCAGGATCAAATCCTCTCCCCTCGACTCACTGCTGTTTTATTCTGGCTCTTTGGAAATATGTTCCTGTTTCTGCCGTGATCTCAGGGGGAGCCGGGGATGTTGATTTTTCAGTGTGTGTTCTTTCAAACTGGCCATTTCTTTGGCAGTCTTTTTCAGTTATTGCAGTCAGATTGAATTGTATTACCCAAACAGAGAGAAATAAAATCACAGCTGGGCGTTACCTCAGCAGCAGGCATCTCATCGTGAGCACTCCCATATTGTCTGGCTGATTGTTCCCTAAATTGCCAGAATGCGGAGAAACTTCTGTCACCAGGAAGCCCTGTGAATTGGGATGAGAGGACTTCTGTGCTCCCAGATACTGAGTGGTTAGTCTCCACGCAGCCCCCAAATGCTCCCTTCCTGGATGTAAACTTGCTCAGAGTTTGAAGTAGTGACATGGTTACCTTCACTCTCTTTCCTTAGGCAATAGTGACATTCTCTTCCCTCTACCCTGAAAACACAGCTGTGGTGTATGTTTATTGGCTTCCATCAGTCAGGCACATGTGTAGCATGCAGGTGGGTCGGGCTGCCTGTTCTGAAAACAGTTTAGGAATAGAACATCTTGGGCCTGACTCGGGAGCTCAGCTTGGTGAGTGCGGTGGAAACAGGAGGCATGACAGAAAGAAGACAGTCACGTCTTGCTGGGGTGGCAAGCCCACTCCATGACTTACTTTCTATTTCTGTAATGTCACCCACCCTCACTATGGCATATCTCACTCTACATCTTGTGCTCCTGTTCAAGATGTGTGACACTCAAGGTCTTCTCTAGAAAGAGAATGTGTTTGCCATTTAATCAGCTAACATTACTCATACATTTGGATTTATGGAGGGAAAAAATTACCATGACTCTCACACTGCCACTTTACTCTGTACAACTATCTTGCCACATTTCACTCATTACATTAAAATAAAATAGAGCTATTATTTAGACAAAAAAGAATCTCTGTGTTTCTCCTGAAATAAAAGAAGTTTTTTGTTTTACTATAAAATCACTCTTTGCAGAAGTCTCTGTCCACAGAGAATTGCAATTGTGGGGATTTGGAAGAAGAAAACAGCAGTTTCTAAAGAAGTAGACCCTTAGGGCTAGTTCATGTTTCCTCAATCTACCCACAGAGTTTTTAGCCTCCAAACCTGGTCCACTGCCTCAATGATGCCCTGGGGCCCAGAATGAGGAGAAAGACATGAAGAAACATTATGTCTTTCCTATTCCTATGGACTCATTTGAAAGAGACCATGCAGCCCATATTGTTTCAAATTCATTATGTCCTCTCTGGCCTCTCAGCCCTACAACCCTTCCATCAAGGGGAAAGATGTTTCCCCACACTTACAGTGGTTGCCAGTTGCTTATGGAATCCAGCCTGGACTTCTCAAACTCTTTGACTTTTAAAACTCTAACAACCTTCACTTGCTCAACTTTCTCCCCTCTTCAAGCTGACATCCTGTCAAATATCCAACTTTTTATTCATTGTTATTTGTCTCCACACTATTGTCATGACATAGAACCATCATCTTCAGCTATGGGTCAGATACTCTGTTAAGAACTGTAGACCATATGAAATGTAAAAGACATGATTCCTGCTTTCAAGATCACAAACGATGAGTAAATAAAAGGCACATGCAAAAATAAGAGGAAGTAAAAGTGCTATGTCATGATGAGGAAGTGGAAAGACAGGGATTGTTCTTTAAATTTCTTAAAAATACCCCATGATAGTTTTATTTTTTAAAGAATTGTAGGAAGACCATCATTTAAATAATTGCTAACTTAAAATTTTAAAAATTATTCTTAGTACATAACAAGGTATATAAAAATTGGCATTCCAAAATCTTTTGTGTTGTTTTTTAACTTCATTTTATATATTAGCCATTCCCTTATATTTAGATAAATTCATTTTCAGATACCCTCCCATAGAAAGGGTCTTTTGATATGACTTATTATTGCAATGGTTCTCAAATTTGATCTACAGAAATGTAAGCTGGGTCAATTAATAAAATTAATATTCAATTTACAGAGGCCATACTCCAAGTATATGGAACATGGATCTAATTACTTGCAATAATTTTCAAAATATTTGTTTTCTTTGTTAAATATAATTAAGCAATTTTTATGGCTGGTGAAACTACTATCTGAGGAAAAGACATATTTCATCATGCAGAAGAGCAAAATTTACCACTTCAAGATGTGTCTCTTTGGCATGAGGATTGTTTTAGGCTGGTTGTTTTTAGGTAACAAAAGACTCAGGAAGAATCTTTCAACTTTCACCTATCTAAAAGAATTTAGATACAGGACCTATTTTAGGAAGAAAGATCATAGATAATTATAGTATAACTAGAGGTCCAGTGCATGAATTTGTGCAACAGTGAGGTCCCTCGAACTGGCCTGTGGGGATTAGGCTGAAACTGGCTCTCCGACATCCCCCAAGGGGTCCCAGATTGTGAGAGGGTGTAGGCCAGACAGAGGGACCCCACCAGTGCATGATCAGGGCTGGGGAGGGCTTGAGGGAGGGCTCTAGGGCGTGTCTGGCCCGTCTCACCCAGTCCTGATCAGCCAGACCCCAGCAGCAAGCTAACTTACCAATTGGAGTGTCTTCCCCCTGGTGGTCAGTGCGTGTCATAGTGACTGGTCAAACAGTTGAATGGTCGGATACTTAGCACATTAAGCTTTTATTATATAGGACTGGTGGCCTGGTGCACAAAATTCGTGCACGGGAGGAGGTATCCCTCAGCCTGGCCTAGACCCTCTACAATCTGGGACCCCTCAGGGGATGTCTGACTGCCGGTTTAGGCTCGATCCTATCCCTCTCACAATCCGGGACCGCTGGCTCCTAACTGCTTGCCTGCCTGCCTGCCTGCCTGCCTTATTGCCCCTAACTGCTTCTGCCTGCCAGCCTGATCGCCCCCTAACCACTTCCCTGATGGCCTGATTGACACCTAATTGCTCCCCTGATGGCCTGATCGTCCACAACTGCCTTCCCCTGCCGCAACCTGCCTCCTCTGCTGGGACCCACTTCCTGTGCATGAGGCAGCAGGGGTGCCGGGATCAGCCTCCTCTGTGCTGTGTGGAGCTGCGGGACCCACCAGGCCTTTTTGCATGGAGCAGCCGCCAGGCCCCGCCTCTGCTGTGTGTGGCTATCTTGTGGTGGCCATCTTGCAGCAGCCATCTTGCAGGAGCCATCTTGCAGCAGCCATCTTGTGAAGATATCATGCGTGAGGACCACTTAGGCTTTTATTAGTATAGATATGAACTAGATGTGGTAGACAGAGAGAACCCTAACAAGTCTGTTAAAATTCCTCTCTGTGTCTCATTGTTTCTGTATGGCCCAGCAACTATCTTTTTACAAACATCTGCTCTTTTCCTCTTCCTGTGAATTGCCTTCTTTCCTTTTGAAGTCCCAGATCCCTACTCCCTTCTTATTAACTCAAAATACCATATGAATCTCATTTTGCCTGTCTTTGTAATCTTTCACATTTATGGGGGTTTCCTGAATGTACGTAATTAAAATTTTTTTCTTGTTAATCTCTCTCATGTCAATTTAACTCTTAGACCAACCAGGAGAACTTAGAAGGGTAGGAGAAAATTTTTTTTCTTCGCAACAATCACTGCTCTTCATAATATCTATGATAATAAAAGCATAATATGCAAATCGACCAAATGACCAAACAGCAGAATGACCGACTGGAAGACCTTCCAGACGACCACGCTATGACACCCACTGGTGCCAGGCCAGCCAAGGCGGGTGCAATGCGATTGGTTGGGGGCCTGGCTATTGTCCCATGATCGCCCTGCAGAAGAAGGCCCAGGCCACCGGCCAATGGGGCAATTGATCAATCGGGGGGCTCCACATTTGCCCCAAAGAGGGAGGCACAGGCCACTGACCTGCAGGCTGCAGCAGGTAGGTGGGGTCTCCCTCTGTGGGGCACAAATGATCACATGATTGCCCCAAAGAGGGAGGCCCAGGCAACCAGCTGGAGGGGCGATCAATCAATCAGGGGTCTGCATGATTTCCCCAAAGAGGGAGGCCTAGGACACCAACCAGCAGGCTGTGGCAGGTGGGTGGAGCCTCCCTCTGTGGGGGCAATCCATCATAGCGTCCTGACCAGGTGGTGGGGCCTACCTCTTTGGGGCGATGTATCTCAGGGCTCTGAGACTCTGAGAGGGCACAGGCAGGGCTGAGGGACCCACCTCCCAACCAGTGCATGAATTTCATGCACTGGGCTTCTAGTCCTATATAATAAAGAGGTAATATGCAAATTAACCCTCATGCCCTCACAAGATGGCTGCCTACGACCAGGCCAGCAGGGGGGTTAGAGAGGGACAACCAAATGACTGAACAAGCAGGCTGCGTGGGGCAACCAGGTTGGCAGGGTTGTTATGGAGGAAAGACCAAATGACTGAACAGCAGGCTACATGGGGCCACCAGGCCAGCAGGGGGGGGCTGTGATGGGTGACCAGGCCAGCAGGGGGGGGCAATTTGGGGTAACCAGGCTGGCAGGGGGCCCAGTTGGGGGCGATTAGGTTGGCAGGGGGGGCAGTGAGAGGCGACTAGGCAAGCAGGGGGGCAGTTGGGGGTGACTAGGCCAGCAGGGAGGGGACAGTTGGGAGTGACCTGGTCGGCAGTAGGGGGCAGTTAGGGGCAACCAGGCTGGCATGAGTGGCAGTTAGGGACGATCAGGCTAGCATGCAGAGGCAATGAGGGGCAATCAGGCCAGCATGCAGATGAGCAATTAGGAGCCACTGGTCCAGGATTGTGAGAGGGTTGTCCAACTGTCAGTTTAGGCATGATCCCTGGGATCAGGCCTAAACCAGCAGTGGGACATCCTCTGAGGGGTTCTGGATTGGAGAGGGTGCAGGCTGGGCTGAGGGACACCCCCTGCCTGTGCACGAATTTCATGCACCAGGCCTCTAGTTCTACATAATAAGAGAGGTATATGCTAATTAGCTCATATATGCTAATTAGTCATGACCAGTATGAAAATTGACCATCACTCCAACACACAAGATGGCTGCCCCATGTTGTCAAAGATGGCCACGCCCATGTGGACACAAGATGGCTGCCCCCATGTGGCCACAAGATGGCCTTTACAAGATGGCCTACAGGGGAGGGAAGTTGTGGGAGATCAGGCCAGCAGGGGAGGGCAGTTGGGGGGGGACCAGGCCTGTAGGGGAGAGCAGTTAGGGGTGACCAGACCAGCAGGATAGGGCCATTGGGGTTGACCAGGCCTGCAGGGGAGGACAGTTAGGGGCCACCAGGCAGGCAGGTGAGGGCAGTTAGGGGCAATCAGGCTGGCAGGGGAGCAGTTAGGCATCAATCAGGCTTGCAGGGGAGTGGTTTGGGGGTGATCAAGCTGGCAGGCAGAAGCGATTAGGGGCAATCAGGCAGGCAGGCAGGCGAGTGTTTGGGAGCCAGCTGTCCTGGATTGTGAGAGAGGTCCCAGATTGGAGAGGGTGCAGGCTTGGCTGAGGGACACACACACACACACACACACACACACACACACACACACAGCTGTGCATGAATTTCATGCACCAGACCTCTAGTCATATAATAAAAGGCCAACCTTTGCCTATGGTTAAGGCCCAGCCTCTTTTTTTCTGACTCATACAGACATGGGTTGTAGAAGGTCAAAGCCAGATTCTATAACAGTGAAGATATCACTGAAACTAATAAAATGAAAATGTAAAGGTTTTCGTACATTGGTCAACTGAACACACAATCTCAGTAAAAGTTATTTTGATGAATTTTGCTACAATGAGAAAAATGTTGACACTTATTGGAGTTTATTTGAATGATATGCATTCCCAAAGTTATTGCTGTTCAGATTGATATAGGTGACTTTCTACTCTCTCAGGCTCAGCCATATCCAAATATATCTCAAAATAAAGATCATCTAGTTTTCTAGCCCATCTTCCAAAGAATTCCTTATCTCCCCCTGTTGTCAGCATTAAACTTTCTTAATAGACATTGAGATTGTAAACTCTTTTAGAACAAATCTTATTAATCATGTCTCATAAGTCAATTAAACCATCTCTTATCTACTGTTAATGGCAAGTAAGATGAAAAGTAGAGTTTTTATTGGGACAGAGTTGGCCCTATTGCATGAAGGTCCCTGCCATCTCTCCTCTGACAAGAAACAAATGTGTACACCCTCACAGAGGATGATTAGATTTGTGGGAATGTGGGACAAGATTTGGTCCCATATAATCTCTAGATTCTTGAGTAGCTTCAGATACTTCTAGCTTTTCAAAGAGAATATTAAGACTGAAATTAACAGGTTTGAAAACCCATCACCTCCTTATGAGGTAGAAACAATATTGGCCCTATGCCTCCCACACTTATATTTCTGAGAATTAGCCAAAACTGGGGATCAGACTTCTGGTAGTCTAGATGGATGGAGTTCTGTTCACAGGGACAATCTCTGAACTCAGTTGAAAGGGAATCAGAAAGAAGAGTGTGTTTCTATGTTAAATGGATATTTTACTGCTTTCTCCTCCTTGATCTTGCCATTACCAGGTCAATAAGTCCTCAGGCACTGGAATGATAATGAACAACAACAACAAATCCAGTTTAAAAGCATGGCTTTAAATCCAAGTGCCTTAAGCTCTTAGAAACATGTTTCTGTTCAAAACTTCCTATCCATTTTACAATTTCAGTTAGACAAAGACTGAAAACCAGTAAAGTATATGCAAGAAGTGCTCAAAAAGAGATAATGTTGGAGTTGGTTATACAAACTTGGAATTCTAAATCTTCCCACAAGTCCAAGAAGCCCAGATGCTGGGTCTTTTCCTTATAGTTTTATAAATCTCTTGGAATCTTTGAGCGTGAATATGTCTTTAATATTAACATGCTTCTTCTCCTAACATTGTTGTGTTTGGGGCATCTGGACATTTAGAATGCCCTTGGAGGCAGAACATGACTTATTTGTGACTGACAATTTTGCCCAGTGGAAAGGGAGATGCAGGCTCACTACACCTCTCTGTATAGAGAAGTATGTGCCCTGTAAAACCATATCACAGGAACCCATAGGAGGCCTCCAAACTCTCAGTATTGAAGCTAAAGCAGGAACAGGTCATGGGAGGCTCCACTCTAACTGACGCACACATTTGTCAGGAAGTTTAGGGCCTGCTTCTGTGATGTATAGTCTTCTTTCTTTAAAGAGTAGATTCAAGATTTAAAGAACTCTTAAATGACTCAAAAAATAAACAAACAAACAATAGCAAAACAAACAAACAAACAAAAAAACAGAAGCCAGGTCAGTCCTTTGGAGAAATAATAATTAAATCATAAGAACTAGCATTGATTGGATATTTCCTCTATGTGTGTATGAACTATATTATTTAATCCTCAACTCAGTTGATAAAGTACTATTATTAACATCCACTTTCACAAATAAGGAACCTGAGGTACAGGTACAGGGTGTTTAAGTACTTTCCCCCAAAAGTACCTGTGTTATTAAGGTAGTAAATCTTAAGACTCCTAGAGTACATCAAGCTGGCTGTCATTAATTGTTGCCAGACCATAATGTGAAGAGCTTTTTGTTAATAACCTTGAAGAAACTGATGCTAAAGGCAATTAAATTAAATAAGCTCTGAATGAAAACACAGCCTTTAGAGTCCAAACTGGGATTCAAAGTCCCAGTTTTCTAATGCAGAATTCTATACTCTTTTTACTATGCCATCCTGTCTCATTTTACAACTTTCTCTAGTGGCCCCTATATGTGACTATTTTTAGTTTCAAAAAATTCCTACTATTGAAAGAATGAAACACAAAAAGGAAAGTAATTGTTAATGCTCAGCTGTAGGTATAAGAATAGGAAAGGTTATAAAGAGAAACTAACATTAATGGTGTAATTTAATAAGCACCAGAGACTCTCCAAGGTTTTAACATGTGCTACATTCTCCAATTCTGACAATAAGACTTCAACATTGTCAGTAAAATACTCAAGCCTCACAGAAAATTAAGTCTTGCTGTTATTTTGTTGACTTTCCCTTAGTATGTCGGCTTTAACAATGCTCAGGGCAGGTTGCCCCAAATTTGCCAAAATCACATATTGATTATTTTGAATTAAAGTTAATTGGGAAACAGCCTGTGCAAGGACACTCTGATCCTCCTCTCTGTCTCCCCTAAAGCAGGAAATAAATGCCCCATGTGAAAGGTACCCTCCCTACACCAGGAGGTAGAGAGACAACCTTATCATCAGAGATAGGGCATTCAGGGCCAAGAAGGCTGTATAAACAAACCTTGTTAGTTCTTTGCTAATATAGCACCCAACATACATTTCTTTATCTTGTTGCTTCTTCACAAATTTGTTTTTCTTTGTCTAAAAGGTATAAAAGCTATCTGCTTTGGTCACTTCCTTGACTGTTTCAAGTCTCTGTGAGGCTCCCATACATACAAAATTATATTGGACTAGAGGCCCGGTGCACGAAATTCGTGCACTCAGAGGGAGGGGTCCCTCAGCCTGGACTGCACCCTCTTGCAGTCTGGGAGCCCTCAGGGGATGTCTGACTGATGGCTTAGGCCCTGGGGAGTGGGCCTAAGCCATCAGTCGGACATCCTTAGTGCTGCCACAGAGGCAGGAGAGCCTCCCACCACTGCTGCTGTGCTAGCCACCCATGAGCCCGGCTTCTGGATGAGTGGTGCTCCCCCTGTGGGAGCACACTGACCACAGGGGACAGCTCCTGCATCTGCCCCCTGGTGGTCAGTGCATTCATAGTGACCGCTTGTTTTGCTGTTTGGTCAATTTGCATATTAGTCTTTTATTATCTAATCTAATAAAAGACAAAAAGAGTAATTGACCGTACCTTTGCTATGCTTCCCATTGGCTAATCAGGGTGATATGCAAATTAACCGCCAAGAAAGATGGCTGTTAATTTGCATATGGCGGAGCAAAGACTGAAGGCGGCTCTGGCCGCCAGAGCAGCGAAAGGCTGGAAGGCAGCTCCGGCGGCCAGAGCAGCTAAGTTAAGGCTGGAAGGCGGCTCCACCCGCTGGAGCAGCGCAGGCCTGAGTCCCGGGTGCAGGAGGAAAACCAGTGTCGGCACCCAGGGGAAGGGAAGGCCTATTACATGAATCTTTTCGTGCAACAGGCCTCTAGTATAGGATAATGTGTTATTATGGGCAAGGCCTCTAATTTAATTTTTTTAGGGAGTTAAAGGGAGGGGCGGAATTTTCACTTGAGCCTGAAACTAAAATTTCCCTTAGCTCAAAAATCTGCATACCACTGAGACACATCTTGGTGAGGTTCATTCTGAACCCCCATACTGTTCTATTATGTGTATAAGTATTGGGAACTATCTTATCTCTTTAGTGAAAGGAACCTTTTGTTATGTTACAATGACTAACTTTATATCATGATGTCGTAAGTGTTTCCCTGCACGTCCTGCGTGGTTCAGGGTTCGGGTCTGGAAGTGGAGCCGCACACAAATGAAGTAGAAAAGACATAAGATAATTTGGGAATATTGGGGGACCAGGCGAGCAAGTCCAACTCAAGAGGAAGGACTTCCACTGTGCTCAGGCCTCACCAAGCTTTTTATAC
This sequence comes from Myotis lucifugus, assembly GCF_000147115.1. Classification (NCBI taxonomy): domain Eukaryota; kingdom Metazoa; phylum Chordata; class Mammalia; order Chiroptera; family Vespertilionidae; genus Myotis; species Myotis lucifugus. The sequence continues at coordinate 289,734 of NW_005871240.1, read as the reverse complement.
TTAGAGGAAAACAAGGTAGTGGTTACCATAGTTACACAGTTCTTGTGAGTTTCACTTGTTTACACTGTTCTTGCACTTCCTCAGCCCATTAGCTTCCCAGATAAGATCTAGGGAGTGTTATAAGGTCAAGCCTAATTATGCTAAGAGGACTGTGCCCTCTAACCTAGGACTTGTTTGTGACTTTGCCAGCAGGTCAGTCCAAGGCTTAACCCTATATCAGTTTCCCACATCTCACCCTTTTTTTATTATTAAGCTACTATAACTTACACATCAAGAACAAAACTCTGGTTATTAAAACAATAACAATGCCAATCTGTAACCCAAAACATTTTAAAACTTAAGCATAACATTTCAAGAACAAAAAATGTTTTAAGTCCTAATTTCAATGTCCAACAGTTCTGAGTCCAAGTTTCAATGTCCGACAGTTCCTTATGTGTACATGTCAGCAATGATATTTCAGTTCTGGATGGTGGACAAATGGTGGCAATGCAGGTCTGACCCTTTCTGGTTTGATCCTGGGCAACCTGCAGTGACACACAGCTGCTGACTGCTAGCATGGCAAAGCGTTGTCAGTGTCTCCATCTCTGAACTGTTTTTCCTCTTGTCTTCATGGCTGGAGCATTCCTGAGAATTCCTCTCTGTTGCAGGAATCCACATGGTCTTGAAGTTGTTTTCTGAAAATATACAAACATATTCTCGACCGAAGGATAATAAAGGGAATCTTACTTGGGGTCCTTTTTATATTTGCCCAAATGATTTTCCTTTGGCTTATTTTGACACCATGTGTGTTTTCCTGGGTGTCTCGCTGTTAGCATAAATGAAAAAATTTTTCTAGATGTAATTTAGTTACAGGATATTTTTCCTTACATGGTATTTTTCCACTATCCCCACTTTTTTGATTTAGTCTATTAGGAGACTTTTTGGAAAAGTTATAATGGAGTCTAGATAACTCTAAATTTTAAATTTTTTTGCACAAAAATATGACTGCTTTAGGATCATTGCATGTTAAGCAAATTTACTATGAAATGAAAATTTTGGTTAATACTTCTTGAGCCAATTTTAATCTGAAAACCTGACTGCTATTTTACTGTCAAATTTAATACTCTAACAACAATCTTAGTTTACACTGTAAATATTAATGGAAAGGATTATTTTGCATCCTTGAGAAAGCCCTGAGCATTCCTGGTGTTAGGCTGGTTGTAGATATAGGGTAGCTGTTGTCAGCCAAGTCTCTGTTGTCTGGGTACTGATCTCAGCTGGGCCAAGTCTCTTTCTGTTATCTGGGTCCGATCTGAGCTGGGCATGGGAAGCAAGAAGCAGCCATGGGGGCAGGAGACCTCCCTCAGAAGGGGCGAGTGTTCAAGCCCCTGCATAGTTGGGGGGGTGAGGATCTGTGCCCCACCTCTGTTGACCCCCAAGTTCTCTTCTGCTGGCCCCTCTGCAACCGTGCCTGTCTTAGGTTGTTCCTCCCCAAGGAATCTTACCCGTCTTTGACTAGCCAGCCATCCTCCGGGGCCAAGCAGGGTGATGTGAGGTTCAGTTCTATCTCCTTGGTAGCCTATGCCCCTGTGGCCTCCAAGCCCAGCAACTGCCTTGGGATCCCCTCGCCAGCTGGCGGGTCCCCGGCATTGCACATATCTTGGGGAACCCAAGTTTCTTCTCCAGGGAGGGCCCAGCTCATGCCATTGGGCGAGAGACAGATCCACGGCACCAGTCACCATGAGGCTTCAACCTCAGCATGAACAGAGAGCTCAGGCAACAGCTGTGGGCAATTGGATTGTGAGAAGAGGGACCCTCTTGGCAAAAAGAGCAAGAGAGGTCAATATAGAATGCTCAAGTGCCTTCCCAGGGGGCCTTCCACACAGTGGAAGGGAATAAATCCTTTAAAACATTCAAAGAATTAATTTGTAAGTTTGTTTGGGATAAATGCATAATATACTGTTGTAAAGCATCAAAAATTATTAATGAAACTTGTAGAATAATACCATGCAAGAATATTCTTTGCTCTAGGTCATGACAACTTAATTTTAAACTGGCTGTCAATTTCTTTTTGTATAGACAAGCTCTTAGTTACATTTTCCTTGACCTGTTGTACGAAATGAGAGGTCTGAACAGTCTGTACCATAGATGAAACAGCAATGCCCACAGAAGTAAGTAACGTTACGAGGGCAAAGATTCCTGCAATTAACATTCCAAGAAATCTTTTTTGTCTTTTTAATATTTTTTACTAGATCATGCAACAGTTCGTAGGTTTGATGAGATTCCCATGGTTCAGTTAAGTTAGTGGGAACCCAAGCAAAAGCTGGTTGTTTTAAAATAATGAGGGAGTTCTTTTGAACAGTAGAATTGATACAATGGGATAATGTACAATCTGTGCATGACACCTCATACAGATGACTTGTAACATTAAGATGCATCTGAATGGGGCCTAATAGGAGCACAAATGGATCAAACACACAGGCAGTAGCAAACACTGTCTTATTGAGAGTTCCTCGTAAAGCAAAAAATGGAACTATCTGAGCTATAATTGAAACTATACCATTTTATAGGGCAAGTGCAGTAGCTAATTTCCACTGCGTACTTTGTAGAGGCCAGTTGTCATCTTGTAATTGAGGCCCAACAAAGTCTCCTCCATGAGATGGAGTGATTTTCTTCAACATATAGATAGGATGCATTCCCTTTCCATTTAAGGGTGCGGTTGTTACTATACAGAGAACCATAAGGGCTCCAGTCTATAAAGAAAAAAAAGTATTAAGTTTGCTGGTGGTGGGATAATTACTATAACAGTCTTGCCAATTAACTTCTTCCTTAGTGGGATTCCATACATAAGACCATTTACGTAAAGGCTTAGTGGGGGGGGGGGTGCCTTAGCACACTTATATTTTCTGCACCTTTCCCCGGAGCAAGTAGAGATAATACATGTACTTGAGCCATTTCTTCCCCCTTCTTTGGGGTCCAGGCTGGCAAAAAACCTCTCTTTAATTTTACACACAAGGGAGCAGTGGCTTGATTTAGAGTCATACAAAAGGGAAGCTGAGTGGCCACAGCTGTGTAATAATACCTTGTCCATATGCTTCCTTGCCCCAGCTGTGGTCCTCCTAGAAGGATCGGCCCACGTAAGGGTTCTTACCCATGAAGGGTCAGGAATATAAGACTGAAATACTTCCACATTTGCCCTAGGTAATATTACCATACAGATGATTACTGCTAGCATAGCAAGAAAGACGTTCTCTGTACAGTCTTCTTTACCATGCCCCAGGTGGTCTCCAGGCTGTTTGTTGTCTGGCTTGTCCTCCTCCTGCTGGGTTATACTTGGAGAACTTCAATTTAAAAAGAAATCTTTTTCTTTTACACTAAGCAACCTACAGGGTTACTTCCTGGATGTTGACTGATAGTACCGCAAGGCCATGTATTTCAAGTCAAAGTCATTAAACATTTATGGTGACTGTACTTTCAGATTTGGTATTTTAACAGCAAATCATTAGATTATCCTATAAATATTAGTGGAAGATATTTCAAATTTTTAAAATTTCTCCTTTTTATTAAATTTAAGATAATGTTTTTAAACAGCATTCCCTATTGGCTTATTTGCATATACAGAGGGATCATGGGAAGCTTTCAGTAACTTTTTTAGAAGAATTTTACTTTACTAGGATTCAATTGCTTACAAAGATACTGGCTTCTTATAGTAGGTACTTTTATTAATAAAGTTAGTAAATTTAGTAAAGTTTTATGTCTGATTCACAAGGTGCAAACTGTTGCCTCACCTCCAGCCTAGTTTAAAATGCAGCGGTGAGGAGCTTTTGTTATTTTAAATTACATCTTAAAATTCTACTGCTGTATTTTAAGAAATATCAAACAAAATAACTTATTTTGCCCTTTCTTAGAGGCAAAAACTTAAAATATATTTATTAATTTATATTTGATAAAGCTTTCCATGTGATTTCAAGTATATTAAATTGGCTTTATTAAAAAATCCTTTAAGAAGAGAGAATAAACTTTTGAAAACATTTCAGGGCCCATGAAATGTCCCAAAGTCATTCCTTGGTTATAGTTTTGAAATACAACTTGGAAGACCATCAAACATATATGTATATATATATGATTTAAAGATTATATACCTTTTGTAATTATTAAGAGATATCAATTAAATTTAAACTGATCTTTGTATTTAAAAATTTCAGTTGGGATTACAGAATTTATCCTCTTTTTTCAATTAGACCAATGAGTAACATATTTTGAATTCCTAATTTTTCAGAGAAAGCACAATATTTTCTAAAAAATAAATTTCTATACGTTAGGCATTTAGTTACCACAATTATAATTTTTTCCAATTTTATTTATCTAGAACTTTAAACTCTTAGCTGGCAAGTTAAATATTTAGCATTTCTTTGCGTTGATAACATCTTATATTCTTAATAATAAACAAAAATACAAGACACAATTAATAGATTTAATTCTGTCCTCTAGATTTTTCATGAGGGAAATTTAGATTAATATTTTAGCATTTTGTTATTTCAGACTATCTAATTCAATTTAGCAAACTCCCAAAACCTTGGGCTGCCATTGCTCCCAAGGATGGGAAACTGGGAAGCAAGCCTGTCTTTAGAAGTTGCCACTGGCAGGAAATTTTTGGTCTACCTGCTTGTTCTGTTGCGGGAAGGGAGGCTAGCCCTTCCTCCATTAGAAATTGCTTTGGGAAGCCAGCCTTAATAAAAGGGCATAGCCGTCTTTTACCTGGGCTACTTAGATTTTTATAATTAATATATTTCAATAATTCTTGAGATTCAAATCCAAATTATTATTTTAAGGCATATTCTTTAGCAAATTTTTGTAACAGAGACAATTTTACTGAATTTCCTTTTCAGCCTTGAAGTTAACTTTTTAACACCCTTCATTAGCATTTAAAAACTGTTCTTTATTATTGAAATGCCAATCCTGCTGCTAGAATCTAGTCAGCATCTTTTTTCCTTTGGGTCAAATTTGCCATTTTTCTTAGAAAATAATCAGTCTTGGGTTTTATTCTGTACATTTGCAAAGAGATTTCAGCTCAAAACTCTATCTAAATGTCCAAAATCGGATGATGCGCGCTTTAGTTCCAAGCCAGTTTTTCTCTTTACACGTGCACAGAAATCCCAGACGCATTTTTTAAATTTTGTAAAGTTTTTTAATTAGAATACTTGGGGAGGGGGCGTCTGTATTGGATCGGCATGTGCTCCCTTCTTCCCTTCCCCCACATCCTGCTTTGGGGGAAGTTTCAGCAAATGACTCAGATGGCGTATTTTTCCCAAAGTCATGCTTAATAGAAAAAGACATTTTAAATTTTTTCCTATTTCGCTTTCCAAAGTTATGGCTAGCACCCAAGGTTATCTTAGCCAAACTTTGCACTTCCCGACATGTTCTCCGGTAATTTTTAAACAAAACTAATCTTTTTACAGGTGAGCCGAAAATTCTGCCCTCTCCTGCCACCTTTGAATCTCTCCACACCAGAGGCAGACTCTGCAGCAGGGTTTCATTTCTTATTACAGATTTTAGATTCCAAATACAAATTAAGATTTTAATTTGAACAAGAAACCACATTAAGATGACCATGGCATTCTTTCTTCAGCCTGATTTAAAGGAGTACCTTTTAATATTCCAAGTGATTCTTTTAATGGAGAATTAAGCATTTCAGGATTAGGACATGAAGGTGGAGGGAGCCATGAAGGCAGGCCATTCCTCCCATTTTTTCTTTTCTTTCTGCTCCTCTTTAGGAGCGGAGGGTGCAAGGGGAGGAGATTTATCCTCCTTGGCCTCCCTTAAAGGCTCTAGCAAATTAAATACCGTGTTCCACAAGGGAAAACAGTTTTTTCCTGCTGCTGACCTTTTTTCAAGTTCTGACTAACTTTTTGGCAAACTTTTAAGATCTAATGTACCTTTTTCAAGAAAACAAAAGTTATTTTCTATAATAACATGCAAAAACCATAAGAGATTACCTTCTGAAACTTTAACTCCTTAAGCATACAACTCAAAAGTCTATAATAAAGTTTCTTACTTTTTTTAAAAGCCCAATCTACTTTTTTAAAGCCAAATCCTGCCCCGTTAGCCTGGTTGAGAAAATGTTCCCACACCGCCTACAGCTCCGGACCACTGTAGCTGATTGTGGGCGTTTGTGTGTGGCGAAATAACCCCTCACCTTTACAGTGAATTTTCCTACCTTTACGGTAAATTCTTTGTTCCTCACTTTGCCTTCACTTCCAGAGTCCCTGTTCGGGCGCCAGATGTCGTAAGTGTTTCCCTCCACATCCTGCGTGGTTCAGGGTTCGGGTCTGGAAGTGGAGCCGCACACAAATGAAATAGAAAAGACACAAGATAATTTGGGAATATTGGGGGACCAGGCGAGCAAGTCCAACTCAAGAGGAAGGACTTCCACTGTGCTCAGGCCTCACCAAGCTTATTATACTTAGAGGTAAACAAGGTAGTGGTTACCATAGTTACACAGTTCTTGTGAGTTTCACTTGTTTACACTGTTCTTGCACTTCCTCAGCCCATTAGCTTCCCAGATAAGATCTAGGGAGTGTTATAAGGTCAAGCCTAATTATGCTAAGAGGACTGTGCCCTCTAAGCTAGGACTTGTTTGTGACTTTGCCAGCAGGTCAGTCCAAGGCTTAACCCTATATCAGTTTCCCACATCATGAGTTGTGTTTTGGCTTCAAGCCTGTATCCAGTATTCATGCAGCAACTTCAGCTCTTCTGTTCAATATTTACCTGGCATATCTTTTATTTTATTTTCTCTAAATCTTTCTAGATTGTTATGTATTAGATAGAAATAACCCATGTACACAGACAATAGTCTGGCAAAGGCCTGGAAGGGACGGGTGCAGGGTGGAGGAGATCAATGGGGGGAAAAAAGAAAACAAAGGGACATCTGTAATACTTTCAACAATAAAGATACATTCTAAACAAAGGAAAATATCTTAGTTAAAAAGAGTTTTATATGAAATAATATAATTGCTCTACACTGTATTTTATATTCTCAACTCCTCTCATAGAGATATTAAGTGACCCTATGTTCACTTAATGTTAAGTGACCCTATGTTCATTGACTGCAGGACTGACTTCCGCCATACCGACCCAGCACTGACTGCTACAGGGGCTGCGATCAGACCCTGCTTTTCTCTCCCAGCCTCTCTCTGGGCCTGATCACAGCCCCCTCAGCAGTCAGTGCTGGGTCGCCTCGGCTGACTTCTGGTGTTTGGTCAAGCCTTTAGTTGCTACGGACCCTGGCTCTTCATATATATAGATTTTCCCCCTGTTAAACTGTCTTGTATCAATTCAATTATTAAACCAACCATAAAAACCAAGAGAGGTAGGGTAAAATTTTCCCCTCACTGACAGTTTCTTCACCCACACTGCTTGTCTCAAGAGTATGAAATGGTTATTTCATGCTAGCCTTGTATTCATTTGATAGACAGGAAGAAGAGAGATTGAAGTAAAAGTGTGACAGCTACATTGGAAAAGTAAAGCTTTCCCAGTAAGCCACGACTAATATCTCATTGAACAGAACTATTTGCAAAAGGCACCTCTTGATGCAACGAAGCCTGAAGAAGCAAGTATTTTAGCTGATCACATTGTTACTGTGGCTCTAATATTATTTAATAATGTCCTTTCTTTCTAGTGTGAACAAATGTTTTAGGCTCACTCTCTACATTTCCATCCCCAGATATATAATCAACCATTTCTATAAAAAGCCCTGGTTTTAATCTTTGTGGTCTCTTTTTCACTTGTTTCGAGACTATGCTTTTCATTTATTCCCTTTCTATCTCTTGCTGGGCTTTCTGAGTTGGCTATTCTTCATTGTGCTACTTATAATTTAATCTCCATTTAGAAGTTTGTTTTTCTATTCAACAAGTTAGGTTGCTTCACCTTTCATATCCTCCTGATTTCAGGCCATCATTTCCTATTTTCTGGTCACCTTTTCTTTTAGTTCTTCCATTTGTGCTTTGTAGTGTTCCTGCAAAACTATAATTGCTTCTTCAAGGATTTGTTTCTGTTTGTTTTCTGTTGATTGGCTTTTAGTTCTTATTGTAATTTTAAGTTAGAATTTTCATCTGCTTTTGGAAAGCATTTACAGATGAGTATTTCTGTTATCTATAGGAACTGATGTAGCTCTCATTCATGTGTTATTCCTTGTGTGCAAGCAGAGCTTCCTCTTCTTCCTTTCCTGTTACTTGTAGGAATAGAAATTGAAAGGGAATGGACTTTCCTAGACTTCTAGTAGGAAGGTGGTGTTGGGATTTAGGGATGTGCTAGGACATCATTCCAAGCTTCACAGCTCACACTTCCCTCCTCTGTCACTACAGTGAATGTCCTACAATATGGTCATCTCTGTAGCCAGCGCTGCTCTGACTCTTAGACCCCATCCTGGATTTCCTAGTTCCCTCCACAGCCCTTTCTTCCACCACGACTCACTCCTAGAAATTGTTTCTTCTGTCATGTTCTGCTATCTGCCACCTCTGAACACTTTATGAATCTTGTCTTTCTCTTCTTCCCCAGGACTCTTGAGGTGCTCAATCTCAGTTATGCTCACAGTACTAGTAGTGTTATCTCTGATATGATGCTCTCATTTGGGAAGCAACTATTTGCTGGATATCTGAGGTCCTCCAGCCCTTTGAATGCCTCTGCCCACCCTATTCTTCCTTTTGGTCCTCCCACAATCACCTGTTTCCTGTGAGGCTTCACCTTTGATGTCAGCTATATGCAACTGGGAGTCTATGAGTTTTCTGCATCTTAGTTCACTGAAAACATAGCTTAATTTTTTTTTAAGTTATCATTTTTCCCCTAGATGATTTCCAGGAGAAAGAAGATATTTGAAATTAGTTGCTTGGTTATAAAACTCTTGTTTATAAATGACTTGGTTATCCAGTTTTATTTCTAATATTTTCTAAATAGTTAGAAGAGTAGGTATCATTTGTTGATTGTGCCATGTACTATGACTCAGTAGAACAAAGCCTAGGGCTAATCGTTGCCATTATCTCATTTTCAGAAAGAGTAAGAGGTCCAGGAAGGTTAAGTAATTTGCTTAACCTGCCACAAAGAAGATAAGTAGAATTAGGAATTAAAACCAATTTGTTCTAAATCCATAGCCCAAAACTGTATCCCATGAAATGGCTTGTCACTTTTCCTGCATATTTTGATCTTCCAAGGTTAAAATTATTTATGTACACTGCCTATTATGCATACTCTAGTGCATCCTGTCACAGTTTATTGTGAAGCAAACATAAAGACCTTGATTTATAAACTGTACTAAATATGGTTCCCTGAGAGCTTCACATATTTTTCATTTAGACTTGAAAGTGAAAATTTGACCTCTAATTTTAATATGAAAGAATAAATACGACCTACACTGTAACAATACACATTGAAATAAAAGTAAGTCTCTTTAATCTTTTCTCAAAAACTTGACAAAAATATTGAGCTAAAGATAAACATAGTAACAAAGAAGATAATATTTTATAAATATTAGGTACATTGAAGTTTTAATATACTATATTGATTTAAACATGTCTACCATGATCATTTATACCTATTCTTGTCAAAATATTCATTCATAAATTTGTATGCTTACAAATTTTATATTACACTATGTTACAAACATAAACCACATAATAACTATAGGTTCAAGGTTATACATTTTTGGAATTAACACTTAACAAATGCCTATTATATGGCAGAGAGTTTTTAAATACATAGATATGATGGTAAAGTATAGAACTGAGATTTAAGAACAAATACATAATTTATACATGTATGTGTACATAATATTACATTTCCATATTATTTGTATTATATAATTTATGTAAATTACATACAATTTTATTATTATACTAGAGGCCTGGTGCACAAAATTTTGGCAAAGGGCTCGACCCTCACAGCCGCGGTGGCTTGCCTTGGCCCTTGCAGCCCCAGCTTCATCCGGAAGGTTGTCTAGAAGGTTGTTCAGCTGTCTGGTCTAATTAGCATATTACACTTTTATTATTATAGATGTTTGTAACAACTGGCCCTCAATCTCCAGTATATAGAAAAACCAACCTGAGAGTCAAAGAGGTCAAAACTTTTTGTAATATATTATTTTTTATTGATTTCACAGAAGAAGGGAGAGGTAGAGAGAGATAGTCACATCAATGATGAGAGAGAATCATTAATCAGCTGTCTCCTGCACACCCCCTACTGGGGACCAAGCAATAATCCAGGCACTGAGCCGCACTGGCCTGGTGGTCAAAGAACTTTTGAGAAGTATTTTAGCTCCTGAGTGTTAAGACTGGAGATAGAATGCAGGACTCCCTGTCTTCCAAAGCCATTTCCAATTTACTGGGCTGCCTTGAAGGCCTAAGTTGAAAAGGAATACAATAATCTTGCAAGGATGCAAAATAGACACAAGGGAAAATAATTTGGACCTCATTTACTAGTATAGTGAGAAGTTTAATTTTACAGTGATTTCTCAATTTCTGGATACTATATTATAATTTCTAGACAAAAAATATATATTTAGAGTATTCAGGCAGCAGCCACACTGCTCCAATGCTCTGGACAACATCTGGTCTTTCTCATCATATCTCTCACACTAGGCCAAAGACTAAAAGCAGAGCTAGGAGTTCACAGTTTTAAAATTATATACAGCCGAAACCGGTTTGGCTCAGTGGATAGAGCGTCGGCCTGCGGACTGAAAGGTCCCGGGTTCGATTCCGGCCAAGGGCACGTACCTGGGTTGAGGGCACATCCCCAGTAGGAGATGTGCAGGAGGCAGCTGATCGATGTTTCTCTCTCATCGATGTTTCTAACTCTCTATCTCTCTCCCTTCCTCTCTGTAAAAAATCAATAAAAATATATATTTAAAAAAAATAATAATAATAAAATTATATACATTGAACACTAATATGCTCTATCATATTAAACAGTCTATACCATGTGATAGCAACAATATATATTATCAGCTAATATATTTAATCATAATCAACTACATCAAAAAGGCAACATACACAATTAGCATTTTTCCCCCATATGATTCAGTGCACATTAGTGGAATAAGTGTACATGAGGTAAGGAAGGTAAATGGCAGGTAGCTCCTCTACAGAAGCATGATGACAGGCTTTATGGGGCTCTACACACTATACAGCAGTAGGAACCATTTTATTTTTCTCCATTAGTTGGAGAATATTGAGTTCCAATGGTTATCCCATGGAAGAGAACTGAGTTGCTATTGGGACATTTTTGACACCCAACAGCCTGACTGACTTTGATTACACAGCAGTTCAGAATATATATCACTGTTTTTGAAACTCCTCCCAAATCACGTTATTTAAATGATACCTGCTAGCAAGAATAATGACATGTCTAAAGTCGGTTAAAATATTTAAATTCAGTAACTCTACACAAGTGAATAGGTGGGCTTGGTGGTTAAAATAAAATTTTTGCATTTTGAGCACAGCCAAATTTTATGTGTTTATATATATGTTCTTTTTAAAATATTTTTTACAGAGAGGAAGGGAGAGGGATAGAGAGTTAGAAGAAACATCAATGAGAGAGAAACATCGATCAGCTGCCTCTGCACAACCCCTACTGGGGATGTGCCCGCAACCAAGGTACATGCCCTTGACTGGAATCGAACCTGGGACCCTTGAGTCCACAGGCTGATGCTCTATTCACTGAGCCAAACTGGGTAGGGATATATATATATATATATATATATATATATATATATATATATATATATGATAAAGCCTCTTTTTAAGTTCTAAAATCAGTGTATCAGTCATCAATTGACAGGTATTTATTCAGTTGTTATATTATGAAATGCAGAGGGATAGGTGATGAGGACAATGCAAAAACGAAGTCAAAGAGATCCATTTGTCAATGGTTTCACTAGCTGGAGACACATGACAAATAAACATAAGCACACATAATACATATACAAAACCTCTTTAAATGTAAATTAGATCACCTCTCATTTGATCAGAATCCTTCAATTGGCTTCAAAATTTCCCTCAGAATAAGATGCCAAGTTCTTAGCAGAGCCTATAACTCCCTATAGGATGGGCCTCCCCACACTTCCCTATTAGCTCATGACCTTTTCTCTTACCACTCTTCCCCTCATTCAGCATCCTTGTTATTCTTGGAAAACCTGCAGAAAAACTCCCACCTCAGGTTCTCTTCACTGGCAGTCCCCACTGCCTGAAACTCTCTAACATCAGATAAACACATCACTGTCTTTAATATCCTTCACATATTTGCTGACATAAGGCATTCTCAGTGATGTTCTTCTGAGGGAGCTCTATGCTGATCATTGTTTAAAATTGCAAATTGTATTCTTATGCCCCAAATACCACTTCATTTATTCTATTCTATTATTGCTACACCACTTACCACCATTTCTCACTACATATTTTATATATTTATTCTCCTCTCTCACATTATTTTAATATTAGATCCCAGACGGCAGAGATCTGTTTTGTTCACTATTGTATAACCATCTCCTAGAATAGCGCTTGACACATAGCAAATATTCCATAAATATTTAAGTGAATGAATAAATAGTAACGGTAAATACAGGGCATGATAAATATTGAGTTAATAATACAGAAAATGTATAGTAAAGTGTTGAGTAAAAGATAACAGCATGGGAAAGGATGGTCATGCTTGGTTGCATAGAGAAAGTAGGTTTGAGATGGACTCAGATGACTATGTGAGTGTTGTGTGAAAATACAAATGGTGGAGACAGAGAGCTTCATATGGGGAGTAGTATTCCCAAGCCATTGAGGAGGTATGGTCATCGTGAATACTGGAATGTGGCTGAAGTGCACTAAGCAAAAGAAGCAGAGAGATTCAAGAAGTCAGTGGTGCCTATACTTAGAGTGACTGGAAGGATATATTCAAGAAGTCAAATATAATTTAGCCACTAATTATTTCAGTGTGGGTCTTTAAAAATTATGAGCATTTTTACATAAACACAATCACAATATCATAACCATTAAAACAAACAATAATTCCTTTCTATCACCGAATACCCTTCCCATTATTAAATTTCCAAATGTCACAACATTTTTCTCAATAGTTGTTTTGGTTGAATCAGAATCTAAATAAGATCTTCACTTCTTATTTTGTTGGCCTGTTGCTTACGTATGTTTAATCAAAAGCCGTACCCTCTCCACTCTTTTTTCTACACAAATTGGTATGAATCAGAACCTGTGTAAGTTGACCTGTAGGATGCCTCAGAATCTGGATTTGTCTGATTGCTTTCTTTTGGTGTTATTTGTCTTGTTTCCCTAAAATGGAAGCCAGGCCGAAGAGGCCTGATTTTATTCCAAATTCATATTTTTGGCAAGGACACTTCACAGGTGGTGGCTGAGTGTCGTATTTATCATACCAAGTGTATACAACATTGTTTGAATGACTTTTAGTGATAAGGCTTGGGAGGAAAAATATATCCTCTACCCTTTTACATTCTTCTGGCTGGTCTAAGAATTAAATTCACATAAGACCAAGTAACAGAAAAAAATACAATTTAATTATGTATGTACAAGGGCTCCATAAGAATATGAGGCCCACAGGCAGTCAGGCAATTGAAGCTTATGTGCCATCCTGAGCTAAGGAGATGGGAAGTGGTTTGGGACTTCAAAGGAAGGAAGGCACTTCACATGGAGATTTTAAAAAAACAACAACAAGTAAGTGGTAAACAAATGTTTGCTTTGCCATGCAGAGCCAATGGGATACCACAGAGAGGACTTTGGTCTCCAAGCCCTGCTGAGTTCCCCCTATCACAGCGGCTCTCAACCTGTGGGTCAGGACCATAGGAAAACATATAGCATATCAGATATTTACATTACGATTCATAACAGTAGCAAAATTACAGTTATGAAGTAGCAATGAAAATAATTTATTTTATGGTTGGGGGTCACCACAACATGAGGAACTGTATTAAAGGGTCGCAGCATTAGGAAGGTTGAGAACCACTGCCCTATCACATATAGAACATATTTTTTGTAGATAACTCTGTTGATAATGCTCTTCCTGCACCAGACCCTTTATCTTAATTATTTTAGGCAGTGAAGGGAAAAGTAAAAATCTCTTCTTAAAGCTTTTGTTTCTTAAAAATAACTAGCTTAAAATAATGTTCATACCAAAGATACACATTTTGGGTGGCAAAACCCTGCTCCCCAATATGGCTAATAAAAATATAGTGATAGCCTGTCTGACATGGCTCAGTGGTTGAGCATTGACCTATGAATCAGGAGGTAGCGATTCAATTCCTGGTCAGGGCACATGCCCAGGTTGAAGGCTCAATCCCCATGCAGGAGGCAGCCAATCAATGATTCTCTCTCTTCATTGATGTTTCTATCTCACACTCCCTCTCCCTTCCTCTCTGAAACTAATTATTGTATTTGAGATTGAAAAGTGGTGAGTTTCTAATTTTAAAATTTCCTGAATAATAATTAACTAGAATTTTCCTAAGGAAGATCTTTACCTCATCAAATGAAATGAAGTGCAGATAAGAAGAGAAGAATAAGCATTTGCTTTTCTGTTTCATGCTATTGTTCACTAGAAGAAATTGGTACTGTTGTTAGTATTTTCAGTTGTAAACTTAAGCTGTGCTGCTATCTATCTTTTTATTTACTTTCACAAAGGTCTTCCAGGCAACTTATAAAATTTAAAGTTTTTATATCTTTTTTTTTTTACATTCTTAATCAAACAAAAAGTTACTTGTACTTGCTTCTACTACACACCTAATTTGAGATATTTGGGATAATTTGAAAAGTGTAAGAACTTACCACCGATAACACACAAATAATCTTGTTAAAATTTTAAGAATGTCAACACTACAGATGGAGTTAGCTGTTTACACATTGTGCATGTCTTTTACCAAATGTAGGTGTAAGCTTTGGTATTTTGATATGTTATCCTCTGGTGAAAACTTTTATTATGTATATCCTTGTGAAAACAGGTAAACTTAAACATGAGTATATTAAAGTATTTGGCTTTATTTTTTAAAAAAAAAACAACATATTTTTATTGATTTCAAAGAGGGAGATGAAGAGGGAAAGAGAGACAGAAACATCGATGATGAGAGAGAATCACTGATAGGCTGCCTCCTGCATGTCTCCTACAGGGGATTGAGCCTGCAACCTGGGCATGTGCCCTGACCAGGAATCAAAGCATGACCTCCTGGTTCATAGATCCACTCTCAGCCACTGGGCCACAACTGCTGGGCTCAAGTATTTAGTTTTCATCATATAATAATTCTTTCTTGAGTTGCATTTAAGAATAATAATTAAAACATTAAGTAATCTCCAGGGTTCCTTAAGAAATGATTACTGCCCTGACTGGTTTGGCTCAGTGGATGGAGCGTCGGCCTGAGGACTGAAGGGTTCCAGGTTCGATTCCGGTCAGGGGCACGTACCTTGGTTGTGGGCACATCCCCAGTGGGGGGCGTGCAGGAGGCAGCTGATGGATGTTTCTCTATCATCGATGTTTCTAACTCTCTATCCCTCTCCCTTCCTCTCTGTGAAAAATCAATAAAATATTTTTTAAAAAGAAATGATTACTAATATCCCTATTAAAATTCAATTTCATCTATAATACTTTCAACAATTAAGATAAAATAAATTATAGAAAATAAAAAAATTTCAATTTCAAGAACTCTCATTCATTACTGGTGGGAGGGCAACTCTGGGAAAGACACCTTGGAAGACAGTATGGCAGTTACTTACAAAACGAAACATACTCTTACCATACAATCCAGCAGTTGAACTCCTTGGTATTTACTCAGATGAACAAACAAAAAACCTGCATATTGAAATTTATAGCAGTTTTATTCATAATTGCTAAAACTTGGAAGCAACCACAGGATCCTTTAGTAGGTGAATGAATACATAAATTGTGCTACATCCAGATAATTGAATGATATTCAGTGCTAAAAGGATCAAGTCATGAAAAGATAAAGATATGGTGGAACATTAAATGCATATTATTAAGTGAAAGAAGCCAACATGAAAAGGCTACATACTATATAAATCCAAAGATATGACATTCTGGAACAGGCTGTGGAGACAGTAGAAAGGGCAGTGGTTGCCAGGAGTTAAGGGGAAGGAGGCATGAATAATGAAACACGTATGACTTTTTAAGGCAGAGAAACTATTTTGTATGATACTATAATGGTGGATTCATGTCATTATACATTTGTCAAGACTCCTAGACTGCACAACACCAAGAGTGAATCCTGCATGCCTCCTACAGTAAGCAGTAGACTTGGAACTATAATGATCTGTCAATAAAGATGCAGTATGTTGACAGTAGGGGAGGATATGCATGTGGGGGTGGCAGAGTGTATATAAGAACTCTGTACTTTCACCTCAATTTTGCAATGAATCTAAAATTGTTCTTTTAAAAATTCAATGTCAGCAGTGATGCTTGTGGGAAAGGAGTCTATTCACTAATAGGCTACAACATTGGAGTTTATGCACTCCTTTCCTACTATAAAATTAACACTAGGATATGTAAGAATGTATAATGTGTGCTTGACAATGAGGAATAAATTATATATCTAAACATTCTTTGCCAATATCTGACTACACTAGGTATTCAACAGATGTTCCTTGAAAATTCATTAAGGCATATAGGTGAATCACTTGGGAAGCATATAAATACAAAAATTCTGATTCAGCAAGTCTAGGGTGGGGTCTAAGATTCTTCATTTCAAACAATCTCCCAGGAAATGCTGATGCTTCTGTTTCCTCAGACCACACTTTATGTGGCAAGATTTTCTTTACAAATTGATGTTTCCAAAAAGTATTCCTGCTTAGTAGTGGTTGGCAAAGGACAAATTCTTCAAATGAATTTGATTTAGAAAATGTTCAACACATGCCCATCTTCTTGGAAAGTTTTATGTACATAGAGATATTAAAGGCTCTGGGAAAAGCAAACTGTTGAACTTTGCATAACCCAGGCTTCTACAATCATATTTGACCTTAGCATCTTATTACCTATTTTAGTAAAAACTATTAATTACTCTAATATTTTATAGTACACATTGCACAGAATGCTGATTTGTACAGGGTAAGAAAATAAAGCCACACAACTGTACCATAAGGATAATTTAAATCCTGTTAAAATATTGTGAGTCTAATTTACTCAGCCCATTTTTCTGATTCTACTTAAATAAAGAAAATGACCACAGCAAGTGACAGGTTAAGCATAGATAACAGTAACCTCACTAAACTATGTACCAAGAGGAACACAAGCAGGTGACAAAAGTACATTTCAGACTCTCAGACAGTTTGCTTGCTACAGAATGCCAAAGACACAATATCCCAGATTGGGTGGCCAGATGCATGTCAGAGATGATGAGTGAAGGCAAAAACGGCAACAAAGCCCTTCACTTTCTTGACATACAGAGCACTTCATTCTGCTGACTCAGAAATGTTTGTTTTGTTTTTGCTTTTTTTTTTGTTTGTTTTGTTTTGTTTTTTGCCAGATGTCTCTTCCCCAAGCAAAAATACCAATATGTATTTTCTTAAGGTTAAAAGTCAAAAAATTATGGCTAATCTGGGCCTGCCCTTCCATCAACTTAAGTGTAGGTAGAAGATAGTTATGGTTTTTCTAACCATGTGAATCCAAAAGAGTAAGTACCCAATTATGTCAGTATATCTAGTGTGAGCCAGGCATGAATAGGTCAATAATATCCTTGAATATCATAGTCTGACAACTACATTAGCACCTTCCCTTCCCACCTAAAGGTAAGAGAGAAAAGCCATTGTGAGGTGAGCCCCCCAAGCTGTTCCCAATAGACTGCAAGAATGAGCTTCAGATTTACTAGTATACATGAATATTGTCAGTTTGTAAGTATATAGGCCTCTTTTTGGAAAATTATAATGGAGTAAAAATATTTGAGAAAATACCAGTAAATATTGAGCAAGTAGAAGAAAAAAAATTAGGGTGAACCACTTCATTTTAAAAAATGATGTTTTTGTACTTATTTTTAAAACACATTATAGATAATACTGATGAAAAGTTAAGCAAAATGAACTATGAAATTATTTAAATTTTATAGTACTCTTGAAATGTTTCATAATAAAAATTTGGAAAATAAAAGACAATCACAATCTATAAATTAAGCATCACTTCTTATACTACTAGTCAGAGATAAGCACTATTAATATTTTGGTGTATTTCCTTTCAGAGATTTTTTTACTGTGCCTCACATATTATTTCCTTTCTCTAAATGGCCTCATGCTGTGTAAATAGCATTTTGTAACAAGTACTTTATATTATTAAATTTATAGTATTTAAAATATAATTGTATGCCCATGTAATATATGTATGCTTGTGTGTATAAAGTAATTTATTTCACTATAATATTACAGTTCTCACACAGAGTTTCTTAGGTTCATAAACAATCAAATTCTCCTCCAAATGACCATAAAAATAAAAAGAATTGTTTTAATAGCTTTCAACCTTGCAGGTGTTTTCAGGTAGCAGCAAATTTAGGGGGAGGATCAGAACATCAGCAATAAGCCTGTGAGAGTGCATTCTTTAACCATACATTTTTTCTCAGTGATTAGGATACACATTTTCTTTAGAATCAGGTAAAATGTGATTCCATTTCTGGTTTTGCTGCTTATTGTGTTACTTCAGGCAAGATGTTAATATAGCTGGGTCTCAGTTTTCACATTTACAATTTCTGAATAATCCTATCTAATAATAGACAAACATGGTAATTGACTGTACCTTCGCTACGCCTCCCATTGGCTAATCAGCTCAATATGCTAATTAACTGCCAACAAAGATGGCTGCTAATTTGCATACTGCAGGCAGGGTGGGATAGCTCGAGCCGCCAGCGCACCGCCATCCAGGGCAGGCCAGCCCCAGAAGCCCCAGAAGCTGGCCTGCCTTGCGGCCTGGGACCCTATCGGCGGGTCCTGGGTGGCAAGGAAGGCCCTCCCTAGAAACCCCAGAAGCCGGCCTGCCTTGCCGACGGTGACCCAATCGGCGGGTCCCGGGTGGCAAGGCAGGCCCCCCCCCAAAAGTCCCAGAAGCCCCAGAAGCCAGCCTACCTTGCCGCCAGGGACCTGATTGGCGGGTCCCGGGCGGCAAGACAGGCCCACCCCAGAAGCCCCAGAAGCCGCCTGATATGGTAGTAACTCTATCAGTAAGCACTCTGAAAGTCAGTGGCATAAATTCACCAATTAAAAGACAGATTATGAGGGTGAATCAAAAACAAAACCCACTTTAAATATAAAGACACATATAGATTAAAAGTAAATGAATTAAGCTGTAGCCTGTTTAGCTCAGTGGATAGAGCATTAGCCCATGGACTGAAAGGTCCCAGGTTCAATTCCAGTCAAGGGCATGTACCTGAGTTGCTGGCTTGATCCCCAGTCCCTATCAAAGCATGTGCAGGAGGCAACCAATCAATGTGTCTCTCCCTTTCCCTTCACTCTCTCTAAAATTCAATGGAAAAATATCCTTGGGTGAAGATGAACAAAAACAAAGTAAATGGATTAAGTAACATTAAAGAGATTATAAGAAAAATATATTCCAAATTTTGTTAGTTGTATAATGGTTATGTTTAAATTATTAACACCTAAGAAATTGGGTGAAGGGCACATATAATATGCTATAGTATTTTATATATATTTTTTACATGTATGAGATTATTTCAAATTAAAATATTAAAAAATTAAAAATTAATAAAATATTAATTGAAATATGTATGCATTACATGAAAAATCTTCTAATTGCTTCTAGCATAATTTATTTAAAAATATCTTAATTCTAAATGATATAATAGAAAATATATAATAGTGCATTTATAAGCACTTATCTGAAAATAAAAAATTAAAGAAGTGAATTTAAAGAAGGGATTAGCCAAAGAAAATATATGCACAACCCATGGACACAGACAACAGTATGTTGATGGCCAGAGAGAAGTGGGGGGCAAGAGCTGGGTAGAGGGGGCAAAAGGGGGGAAATAGGGACATCCTATATAATAATAATAAAAGGCTAATATGCACATTGACTGAACGGCAGAATGACCAGTTGCTATGATGCACACTGGCCACCAGGGGGCAGACGCTCAATGCAGGAGCTGCCCCCTGGTGGTCAGTGCACTTCCATATGGGGAGTGCCACTCAGCCAGAAGCTGGCTCATGGCTGGCCAGCGCAGTGGTGGTGGCAGGAGCCTCTCCCACCTCCGTGGCAGCACTAAGAATGTCCAACTAACGGTTTAGACCTGATCCCTTGGGGGCCTAAGCCTTTAGTCAGACATCCCCCGAGGGCTCCCTGGCTGCCAGAAGGATGTCTGACTGCAAGCTTAGGCCTGATCCCCCGGGGAGTGGGCCTAAGTCAACAGGTAGACATCCCCCAAGGGGTCCTGGACTGTGAATGGGCACAGGCTGGGCTGAGGGACCCCCCCCCCTCGAGTGCACAAATTTTTGTGCACTGGGCCTCTAGTCCTATATAATAAAAGGCTAATATGCAAATAGACCGAATGGCAGAACAATCAAACAACCAGTTGTTATGATATGTGCTGACCACCAGGGGGCATGTGCAGAACATGACGGGTGTTGGCTGCAGCGGGATGGTGGAGCAGGTGAGCAGGGGCACTAGACCAAGGTGAGGCACCAGTTGCTGTCATAGGGGCGAGCCTCTGGTGGTTGCTGAAAATTTTTTGCTCTCATGCACTGTTGTCCTGCCCCACACTCGCTGCCAGTGCTGGAGCCACTGCTCACAGCCACTGCCAGCACTGGCCCCGTTCACACCTGTAGCTGGCACTGGAGAACCTACTCGCACCTGCTGCTGGTCCTGATCCCCCCTGAGGGCTTCTCCACCTCCCCCTGCTGCTGAGGAGAGATCGGGGCAGCAGCCGCTGCTTGCACCTGCTGCTGGCGCCGGCCCCAATTGCTCTGCGCCATCAGCGTGTGCGAGTAGGGCAGGCACTGTCAGTGCATGGGAGCAGCAGCAGCAGGAGCAGGGCTACAGGCATATGGGACTGGGGACTGTGGTAGGAGGGGCCGAGCGGGTCGCGGAGGATGGGCTGAGATCCGCCCCTGTGCCTACCGCAGCCTTGCTAGCGGCCACAGCTCCTTTCAAGGTGCACGAATTAATGCGCTGGGTCCCTAATAATAGTATATTCACCCTAGAGGTATGAGCTCATTAAATGAATCAGGTCCCACTCAAGCACCATTGTGTATGCAGTACTTCTTGAAAGGCTTCACCATAGCTTTTCCGAAGAACTGTATCAGGGTTTGGTGCTCTGATTAAAATAAAGACCTTAAGATGATAAAAGGATTTCTAATAATGATTGAATCTATAACTTGATTTGAGAACAGCTTAAATATCAAACTACTCACAAAAATATGTACAACTACAAAAGACACATACATAGTGGAGTTCCAATATCAAAAGCCACTTTTCACTCTGTAACGACTTCGTAATAACCTTTAAGCCATGTGAGACAAATATCTGGACTGCTGGCTAGATTTCCCTTTTTTTCCAGGTTCATCTGACCTTTTTCTATGTGCCCATTTCACTCTTAAATCACAGAAGTTTTTTTTTTTCTGAAATGCTACTTTCCTGGCTCAGGGCTCTACTTACTGTATGCACAAAGTATTTTCCCTTTTCCATGTAAAGTATCCATGACATGGCCTACAAAGATTGTCTCCACCCTTTGATTTCTACCAATATGCTGCATCCAGACACGATGCAAATACAGATTGCATCCTGTCATCCAACTAGCCAATAGCAGATTTCTCCTGTAGCTCTTGGTCTTACTCCTTCCTTGAGCTACCACTGCATTCTAAAGCTATATTTTCTAGCTTGTTGCAATGCATATATGTATTTTACTTTCCTGTTAGTTTGAAAATTCATAAATAAATAAAATAACTTCTTGATTGGAATATGAATCAGTTGCATGCATACCACCAAATCTTCTGTGTAACTGCCCTGAACATCACTTTTAGGGAGAAGTAACTCTAGGAATGTTCCCATGGAAACAAAACTATTGAATATTAACTCAAGTAGATTAGTGCTATGTCTGGTCTCTAAGTCAATTATATTTGGCTGAGGATAAGCTCCCATTAAATTAAAACAATTTTATTAATAATGTTAATATTTGTAATATTTGACTATAATATATATTTGCATATTTCTAAACTACAGAGCCATACTTTATACTTAAAAAGTTAATAGATACATTTTAGATCATTTATATTTCATATTCTATTAAATTATCTGTTTTTAGATTATAAAAGTAGTCCCACATATTTTTAAGAATGTGACTCTTGTAATTTATAAAATGACATGACCTCTCAGTTTTTCAAATAATCACATGTCCAGAGTAATAAATTCAGATAACCTTTAATAAATAAGAGTTGGGCTGTGGAACAGTGCTATTCAATAGAACTTTCTGATATGATATAAATGTTCTACATCTGTTCAATATAGTAGCTAGTAGCCCTGAAGACACTTAAAATGTGAATAGTGTGAGTGAGGAACTAAATTTTTTACTTTAATTAATTTAAGTTTAAATAGCCACATGTGGCTAGTTACTACCATATTGTATAGCACAGCTTCCAGAAAACTATTGATATAAATGTCTAGCTTTAAACACATCTGTTTAATATCTCATCATAAAAACAATATTTCAATTTGGAAGCTTGAAGCCTTTTTCTTCTTTATTCAGAATGCACATTCAGCTCAGACAGTGTAGCTCAGTGGTTGAGCATCAACCCATGAACCAGGACGTCATGGTTCAATTCCTGATCAGGGCACATGCCCAGGTTGCAGGCTTCATCCCCAGTAGGGGGTGTGGTGCAGGAGGCAGTCAATCAATGATTCTCTCTCATCATTGATCTCTCTCTCTCTCTTTCTCTCTCTCTCTCTCTCTCTCTCTCTCTCTCTCTCTCTCTCTCTTCCTCTCTGAAATCAATAAAAATATTTTTAAAAAGTAATGCACATTCAGCCACTCACTTTCTGCACCCTCATTATTTCCTATGCATCAGAGTTATTTATAAGTATGCACATCTCCAGGAGACCATAAACTCCTCCAGTGCAGGAACCACATCTTTCTCAATTGGGTATGCCTCACTGACCATACTACAGTACATTACATATTATAAGTACTCAGTATTCACAAATAATAATGATAGCCCTTTCTCATTTCAATTTGAAAACATATTCTGATGATATACCTCTTCCAGGACTACTCTATGACCTAATACAACTTAACTCCTCCAGAGTTTAAACTTTTATCTCTGTATTGCATTACAAGCCTCCCAGAGAGTGCATTTTATTGATCTGGGAAAAATCTAAATCATACCTCTAGAAGGAATATCCAAAAATTTATATATTTGCTGCCATGATACATTTTGAAAAAAACTAGAGCAGAATTTTTTTTTGCAAAATTGCATCAAGAAAAGGATCTAATGGTGAACTAGAAAAATCTACAACCACAGAACTAAAAAATTAGTTCTTGAAGTGCACCCTTTCTTTTCCTAGCTCTGTTTCAAGGCATATTTTCACTGATCCTTTGTAACAAAACCAAAAGGGAACACTAGCTGGAAGACTACATGAAACTCGGCATAATTACATACTCAGAACAATTCAAAAGGGAAGAAGCCAAGAAATAAGAATCTGATATGCATCCATTTTAATATGATAAATTTTAAAATAATTTTACTATAGACAGCTATTTAGAAAGCTTATATTTAGGACTTAGAAACATTAGTTTGAATTATTGACTGTTCCAAAATTTTGGTATCAGTGTAAAGAAAATATGTTTTAGGTTGAAAATAAAAGCTCTAGATAACATTTAACAGTCTAAAAATGATAATAATTTATCAATGTATCTATTTGGGGAGGGAGTAAAGTAAGAATCTAGATTGTTAAAACATAAATCAAATTTGGCCGATAAGTTCAGTTAAATTTTATTTATATAACATTTTATTTTTTAGTGATGTCAGAGGAATGGCAGCGTGAGAGCACACTGCCTCTCCTCTTGAGATTTCATCAAGTTAATCAACTATAATTAAACAAAGAAATCCCTGCGTAACACACATGCATGGCTGAGAAACCAGGACATTGAAATATCTAAAGGCAGGTAATGGAGAATAAATGAAGAGACAAGAAGGGAAGTAAATGCAGATGGCCCACAGACACAGCTTTGCAAATGGGAGCTTGCAGATCCACTGGGAGAGGGGTGAAAGTCAGTGGTAGCAGGTCCTTCCTTTGGCTAGGAGGAACAGAGAGCTGGGGAGTAGGGTAGGGAACAGCCCAGCAGGGCAAGCAGCAAGGGAGTGAACAGTGTCTGAATCAGCAGATTCCTGACAGAGTATGGGGTTCTGCTGTGCAGCTCTCCACTGTTGGACCAGTGGTGTTTCAAGGAAATGGAACCACAGAGCCCTGCCACCAATTGGCCTCCTAAAACTCACCTCCTGTTGCCCTTGGAATTGGGTCCAGGAACATATAATCTGTAAACCAAGAGCTGTTGCAGTAGAACCACTGTTTCTCTCTGTGACTGATCCCCAGGAGGGGTGCTTGTGGCAGGACCCCATGGAGGTCAAGGGTTGCCTTTATGGTGAGGGCAAAGCAAACCCCACCCCCAAGCAGCATGGCTGTATTGACTTACAGAAGCAGTGGAGGCTCAAGACTGGGAGACCACAATGCTAAAAAAAATAAAAATCCTGTAATTCAGTGCCATGTACTGGAAAATAGTAGAAAGACCTCTTTAGACAAACCTTCTATGACCATACTTAAAGGGAGATAAATGAGTAGGCTCAGGAGAACAGAAAATCCATGAATAACCATAGTGATGAGGATGACCACAAAGAAAATGAAATATCCCCAGAAAGCAAGCTGCAACACATGGAATATGTGACATAAATGACAGAGATTTCAAGAATGCAGTTCTGAAAATACTCAACGAGATTCGAGAAAATACCAACAGGCAATTCAATGCACTCAGAAAACAAATCATTGAACAAAACAAGTACTCAACCAAAAAGATTGAAACTTTAAAAAAAGAACCAATCATAAATCCTGGAAATGAAGCATGCAAATAAGGAATTTAAGAGTGAACTACTGAGCATAGAAAACAGAACCAACCAGATGGAGGAAAGACTTAGTGTATCAAAGATAGGGATCTAAATTTGGCACTAAGGGAAGAAGAGAGAGTCCTGAGCATAAAGAAAAATTAAAGATTCCTATGAGAATTATCAGACTCCATCAGAAAAAAGCAATGTTACAAATATAGGTATTCCAGAGGAGCAAGAGAGGGAACAAGGGAATGGAGAGCCTATTCAAACAAACAATAGATAAGAACTTCCCAAGCCTATGGAAAGAACTAGATCTTTGAATCCAAAAAGCAAACAGAACACCTAGTTTACCTCAATCCAAAGAGGCCCCCTCCTAGGCACTTGGTATTAAAACTGTCAAAAATTACTGACAAAGAAAAAAATCTCAAAGCAGCCAGGGAAAAGAAGGAAGTGACCTACAAAGGATAATCCATCAAAGAATAAATAAAAAATGAGATCAAAAGATATATAGAGACAAGTGAGAATGACAATACAAAATATCAAAATGTCTGGGATGCAGCAAAAGCAGTAATAAAGGAAAAGTTTATATAATTAAAGGCCTAGATCAAGAAACATGAGAAATCCCAAGCAAACAACTTAACATCACATCTTAAAAAACTAGAAAAGGAAGAACAAAAGCAACCCAAAGTCAGCAGAATAAAGGAAATAATAAAAATTAGAGCAGAGTTAAATGAAACAGAGAACAAAAAGACTATACAAAAAAATTTATAAAACAGAGAGCTGGATCTTTAAAAAGATTAATAAAGTTGAAAAACCCCTGGTTAGACTCACTAAGGAAAACAGGGGAAAGGTCCATAAAAACAAAATCAGAAATGAGAGAGGAGAAGTCACCACAGACATCAGAGATATACAATGGATCATACCAGAATATTACAAAAGACTGTATACCACCAAATTCAATAAATTAGAAGAAATGGATAAGTTCCTAGAAATATATAACCTTCCTAGACTAAATCAAGAAGAATTGCAAACTATAAATAGACCAATTAGCAGTTAGGAAATTAAAACAACCATCAAAAACTTCCCAAAAAACAAAAGTCAAGGACAAGATGGCTTCACCAGTGAATTCTACCAAAAGTTCAAAGAAGATTTAAAACCGTCCTCAAACTGTTCCAAAAAATTGAAGAGGCAATACTTCCTAACACATTCTATGAGGCCAATATAACCCTGATACCAAAACCTGGCAATGATTACACAAAAAAGAAAACTACAGACCAATATCTCTGGTGAATACAGACGCAAAAATCCTAAACAAAATACTAGCAAATCTAATACAACAGTACATCCATAAAATGATATATCACAATTAAGTGGGATTTCATTCTAGGGGCACAAATATGGTTCAACATATACAAATCAATCAATTCAATACACCACATTAACAAAAGAAAGGATTAAAATCATATGATCTTATCAATAGATACAGAAAAAGCATTTGATAAGATATAACATCCATTTATGATTAAAACACTCAAGAAAATAGGAATAGAAGGAAAGTACCTCAATATAATAAAGGCCATATATGATAAACCCTCAGCTAATATCATACTCAATGGTGAAAAACTGAAAGCTTTTCCTCTAAGATCAGGAACAAGACAAGGATTTTCACTCTCACCACTCTTATTCAACATAATGCTGGAAGTCCTAACCAGAGCAATAAGGCAAGAAAAGAAATAAAAGGCAACCAAATAGGGAAGAAAGAAGTCAAATTGTCACTTTTTGCAAATGACATGATTCTAAATATAGAAACCCCTAAAGACTATGTACACAAAATCATTAGAAACAATAAACAAATATAGTCTAGTTGCAGGATAAAAAATCAATTGCATTCCTGTATACTAACCACAAAACTTCAGAAAAAGAAATGGAAAAAACCCACAATTCCTTTTGCAATTGCAACCAAAAGAATAAAATACTTAGGAATAAACTTAACAAAGAACATTAAATACCAATATACTGAAAATCACAAAGCATTATTAAAAGAGACTGAAAAACACACAATAAAATAGAAAAAATATCCCATGCTCATGGATTGGAAGAATCAGCATAATCAATAAGGCCATATTTCCCAAGTCAATATACAGATTTAATGCAATCCCCATCAAAATCCCAGTGTCATGTTTTTTTTTGTTTTAAGAAATAGAATGAGAAATCATCAGATTTGTATGGAACCACAAAAGATCCCAAATAGCCAATGCAATCCTAAGAAAAAGAACAAAGCTGGAGGTATCACATGACTGACTTCAAATTATATTACAGAGCTACAATGATCAAAACAGCATGTTATTGACAGAGAAACAGACAGAGATCAATGGAACAGAATAGACAGCTGAGCTATAAATCCACATGTATATGGATGAATAATTTTTTACAAAGGAGCCAGAAACACACAGTGGACTAAAGATAGTCTCTAACAAATGGTGCTAGGAAAACTGGAAAGTCACATGCAAATGAATGAAACTGGATGACAGTTTGTCTCCATGTATAAAAATTAATTCAAAATGAATCAAATGACTAAATATAAGACTCTAAACAATAAGTTACATAGAAGAAAATATAGGTACCAAACTTATGGACCTTGGTCATAGAGAACATTTTATGAACTTAACCTCAAAGGAAAGGGAAGTAAAGGCAAAAATAAATGAATGGGACTATATCAAACTAAAATGCTTCTGCACAGCAAAAGAAACTGACAACAAAACAAAGAAGTGACCAACCAGATGGGAGATGATATTTGCGAACAGTCACTCTGACAAATGTTTAATTTCCAAAATATATTTTTAAAAAACCTCATTAAACTCAACACCAAACAACCCAATCAAAAAGTGGGCATAGGACCTGAAAATACACCTCTCCCAAGAAGACATAGGAACACCCAATAAATAAAAGAAAAGATGTTCAACTTCACTAACAATTAAGGAATGCAAATAAAAACTACAATGAGTTATACCTCACACCTGTTAGAGTGGCCATCATCAACAAGACAGGCAATAACAAGTGTTGGAAAGGTTATGGAGAAAAGGGAACCCTCATTCACTGCTGGTAAGAATGTAGACTGGTACAACCACTATGGAATTTTCAGTTTGAAGACATCTTATAATTATGCAACCTGGGCCTCAGAGACAGCCCAGTGTTCCTGACAAGGTAGACATAGCTCCAGCCAAGACAAAGATGATACAAGGGAGCTCTGGCCCTGGTTGTGGGAACCGAGTAGGGGATAAAAACAGATCTTCTAAGAGGGGTGTTGCTGTTCGAGTGTCACAGGTGAGAACTCTCAGGGTGGGTCCTTCCATCCAAAAGAGCCACCAATGTGACCTGTGACCCGATCTTGAAAGACATTTTGCATCTGGCTGGGCAGCAGGGAACATCCCCTGGGCAGCAGTCATATCCATGTAAGTCAAGTGGGCGAGCCTTCAGTGTAAACCTTGAGCAAAGCCCAAGACAGCAGAGTGAAGAGACATCCGGTAGAATGGAAAAGGGCCAGGATGAATTTGTTATGAGCAGCAGATGTCACGTGTCAGAGAATGCCTTCATTTTTCTCTGCCAGCTCTGGACTTGGCCAACACCATGGGGAGAAGCCATACTTGAGGACTGAGTGTGAGGAGCCCTTTCACACTGAATAAATTGGATACAGGT
The DNA here is from genome assembly GCF_000147115.1 of Myotis lucifugus. Lineage (NCBI taxonomy): Eukaryota > Metazoa > Chordata > Mammalia > Chiroptera > Vespertilionidae > Myotis > Myotis lucifugus. The sequence goes on along the minus strand of NW_005871240.1, from coordinate 260,974 downwards.
GCAGTGAATGCGGGCAAATTTTTAGCCACAAAGACACATGTGGTCAGAAGCAGAATAGCCAGATGGCAAAATAGCTTTATCGGTGTAGCGAATGTGGCAAATCCTTCAGCAACCACTCTGACTTTATGTTACAGAAAAAATTTCACAGCATCGTAATTTATTGGTGCACTACTTGTGGGAAATGCTTTTAATACAGCCCCAGCCTCAAAGTACACCTGAAATGTCACAAGGGAATATTCATGCCTTATCAGTGTGCAGAATGTGGGAAAATTTTTTGCAGAAATTACTATCTTACTCAGCACCAGAAAATTCACAGTGGAGTAAAACCTCATGAGTGCAATGAATGTAGAACATTTTGGTCCGTAAAAATGCACTTATTCACAGTGAAGTAAAGCCTTATTCTTGTGACAGATGTAGAAAGGGCTTTTACCATTAATGTGTATTTCTTGACCACCAGAGGATGCACACTGGAGAAAAGATTTTTAAGTGTGATGAATGTGGGAAATGCTTACATTACAGTACTTTCCTTAGAACATGTAAGAGACTTCACAGTGGAGCCAGGCCTATGTGTGCAATGAGTGTGGGAAAACCTTCAACACTAGTACCCACTTTATTCAAAACAAGGAAGTTCATACCAAAGCAAGGCCTAGGGGTGAAGTGAATGTGGGAAATTCTTTGATGGCAAATTCAGCCTCATTATGCACACAAGGGACAAAACACTGGAGCAAGACCTTATGTGTTCAGTAGATGTGGGAGAGTCTACAGAAGATGCTCCTACTTTGGGTACATGAGAAGTTCCCATCGGAGAAAGGCCTCATGAGTGTAACTATTTTGGTGATCCTTCAGCTCCATCTTTTCATTTAGCACCAGAACCTTCACACTCAAGAGAGGTCCTAAGAATGATGGGAAAGTGCTTTCTCCTTGCTCAACATAGCATGACTCTGAACAGTAGCCTTTGAGATGAAGTAAACAACCAGAATTGAACTTTGTAAATCCAGGTATCCACACTGCAGAGATCATTACAAATGCCAGGTATGTGGGAAGCTATCAGGAGCTACTTTACATTTTTTTCTTTATTGAATAAGAAATGTGTCCGTATCCCCCCAATGTCCCCTCATCCCCCCAATCCTGCCCTCACCCTCACCTCCTGTTGTCTACATCCATCACTTATGCTTATATGCATGCATACAAGTCCTTTGGTTGATCTTTCCCCCTCACTGCCACCCTCCCCTGCTTTCCCTCCAAGTTTTGAGCATCTGATGGATGCTTCTCTGTCTCTACATCTGTTTTTGTTCATCGGTTTACGTTGTTCATTATAATCCACAAATGAGTGAGAGCATGTGATATTTATCTTTCTCTGACTGACTTATTTCACTTAGCATAATGGTCTCGAGCTACTTTACATTTTCTAACCTTCCCAGGGCCCTTCCTTGGCCTGAGTTATGTTATTGCCAGTGTTTGTTGCACAGACCATCCCACTTCTACCAGCAGTCAGGACCCTACACTGTCACTCACTCCAGTTTACTCAAAGGACCTCCACTATCCCTCCTGTAACCTGGAGAGAATCATGAGTGATCTGAACCACTGGGGTTCCTCATTCCCTCCCCCCTGATGGTTTCAGAATGGACATAACCCAGCTCCTGCCAAAAAGAAGAGCTGGAATTTGCAACAATTTTCCAGAGGTTTCTGTTTTCCATAGACAATACTACATGAGATAGCTTCCAAATAACTCAACCTCGAGCTGCTTACCTCACACTGATCTGATTGTGCAGTGAAAAAGACTTACTGTTAAAGCCTTTACTCTGTCCTGTGTATTGTGTGGGGTTGACTGAAGAAATAAATCGCTTTTGGGAAACAGGTCATCACTCACTGAGCTCATTTCTTCCCTTCACCCCTACAAGGGTGTTGATTGCTTTCCACAGTTAAGAAGAAAATAGGACTGTGGGCTGAGTTAAATGTCTAGAAGGATTGTGCTGTCCAATATGGTTGGCACCAGCCACATATGAATATGAGCACTTGAAATGTAGCTGGTCTGAGCTGAGATATGCTATAAGTATAAAATGCACACTGGATTCCCAAGATAGTATTTTTAAAAAGGAGAGAGATATGAAATAACTTGTGATATTTTATATTGACTGTATATTAAAATGATATTTTTGATATATTGGGTAAATAAAATGTTATTAAAAGCAAAAATAAAATAAATGGGCTTTGCCAACCTAAAGGTTAAACCCCATTTATGGGGGTCCCCAATTTATGTGCTTTGGGAAAAAAATAGCAGATGGCTGAGAACAGCTCTCAATCTAATTTGGCCTTATTGATAATGCTGGAGAAGTACTCTTAGGAGAAACTGTCTGGCTTTATGGGAATGATCTTATGACTGAGATTTCAGGTTTTCCTTTGAGTCCTATGCTCACCCATTGAGGGGGTAATTCGTATGACATCCTCCAGTGCTTCGAACAGCATGAGTTAAGTCCCTTTTTCCTGGTGATATCTCACATTTCCCAACACTGTTGAAGTGTAGCTGCCTCCCAAGACCTACCCAGAAATCATAACCCTTGTAAAGTCTAAATCTGGTAGGCAGATAAGACCTACAGGGCTACATGGGAAACATAATTGACATATTTCTTGTTCTATGTATAAAATGTTGTCATCTTTCCTGATGTTCAAATTTATGAAGAGATATACAAATTCTATTTCTCAACTTTCTAAAAATGTAAGGCTTAACACTTAGTAAGACTAACACTGTTAAATATTATTTTACCTAGACATCCTAAAATAGTTTTATTATATTCTATGTTATAGCTTATTTAGAGAAAAAAATCTTTCAAAAATAAAATTAATAAGATATACCTTTTAGATATATAAACACCATGTATAGAAGCATTCTTAGTAGGGAATGGTGGAGATTGTGGCAAACTAGAGATCATATGTTGTGTTCACTTCAGCAGCACATATACTAAAATAGGAACAATACAGAGAAGATTAGCATAGAGGTTATATGTCTGCTCAGAAGGACATACACAAATTTCATGTTGCATGGCTCTGTGGGTTAGAAGTATACAGAAATTCTCAGAACCTACTGACCTTTTTGTCTCCTGTGGCTGAGATCAGCACCAGAACAAATAATCTAAATGTTTTATTCATTCCTACCCTGCCTTGGGCTGTTGCCCGCATGATCATCATTGCACAAGCAGGAACCCCAGGGCAGAGGGGTCTTGCAGTCTCAGGTGGGTCTTGTGACCCAGCCAGTGTTCAAGTAAACATCGTTTTAATTGTTCTCCAGTTCTTACTGGAGAGCTGACTGTACCAAAATATGGGAAGTGGGAGATGGTTGAGTCAATATACAGTTGATTTTCCAAAAGAAATGGGAAATCCAGACTTTTATGTGTAGCTATTTTATCTCTTAACAGTTTTATTTATATATATAAAAAGCCAGCAACTGAAACTCCATAATGACCAGAATAAACCAGCCCTATCTGGGGGGGTGGGAGGGGCAGCTGGCCAACCTCCCCTGGCCCCTCCCCCTGGCTGGCTCAGCCCCTGATTGGCCTCGCCCACCCTGATCAGGGGGCGGGGCTGGTGGCCAACCTCTGTGGCCCCTCCCCCCAGCCAGCCCAGCCCCAGATTGGCCCCTCTACCCCAATAGGGGGTGGGGCCAGCTGGCCAACCTCCTGCAGCTCCTCCTGGCCTGCCCCATCCCAGATGGGTCCCCACCACCCCGATTTGCCCACGGCCCCTCCCCGCAGCCAGTTCCACCCCTGATTGCCCCCCCCCACTCTGATCAGGGGCAGGGTTGGCCTGCCAACTACCCATGGCCCCTCCCCCAGGCTGCTGGCCCCTGATTGGTTTCCCCACCCCAACTGGGGGCAGGGCCCACTGGTCAATCACCCATGGCCCCTTCCCCCAGCTGGCCCGGCCTTGAAAGGGCCCCAATCAGGGCAGGCTGGTTGACCAACCTCCTGCAGTCTCCTCCCCCAACAGGCCCAGCCCCTTTCCACCGATTAGGGCTGGGCCGGCTGGACCCCACCTGTGCATGAATTCGTGCACTGGGCCTCTAGTTGGTATATAATTGGAATACAGTAAACTGCACATATTTAAATTGTACAATTTGATATAGTTTGACATATGTATACACCTATAATACATCACCACAATTAAGGCAATGAACATATCATTACCCCAACAAGTTTTCCCATGCCTATTAATAATCTCTTCTTGTCCATCTCTGATCCCTCATCCCCATGCAACCATTGATTTGTTTTATTTCACAATATAGAAGGTACTCAACAATGTCATTTTGTTCAATATCATTTTGATATAACATTGTTGAGAAAGAAAAATTGATTCCCAAAGTAGGGCCACTGACTGTGTTGAGTTTGCATATTCTTCCCATGTCTGTGTAGGTTTTCTCCTGGTACTTCAGTTTCCTCCCACGTCCTAAAGATATGCACGTTAGGTGAATTGAAGTGTCTAAATTGTCACAGTCAGTCCAGGTGAGTATGGTGTGGGTATACTCTGCGATGGAAGATTGTCCTGTCCAGCGGAAGTTCACACCTTGCACCCTGAGCTGCTTGGGTACACTTGAGCCACCTGCAACCCTAAACTGGAATAAGTGGGTTGGAAAAAAATGATTTTACTTGTTTCTGTTAATCTTTCCTAAATGTATGTATAGTTCACATTTATTTTAGTGTTTAATATTAGAAGTTTTTTTGGTCTTTGTTTAGAAGTTTGGTAATTTTTGTGTGATAAGAAAAATACCAAAGGAACCTAAGTCTTGTTTATGTCAACTAGTGTATGGTAAAATTCATTTAGCTATATGTCATTTTGCTTAAAGTCATAGTTTCCAAGAACCTATCAATGATGTCAAATGAGGATTTACTGTGTGTTAATTTGCATTTTCTAAAATTGTATATAAATATAATACATATGGGCTTACTTTTTTCCAGTTAGGATATTTCTTTTGAGATTAATTACTATTGAGAATATCAATAGGTTATTCCTTTTTATTGCTAGTAATATTTCACTGTGTATGGATGTAATACAATTATTTATCCATCGGTTGTTGATGAACATTTAGGCCATTTCCAGGTTTCGGCTAGTAAATATAAAGCTTATTTAAAAGAAAAAAATCTTTAATGACTTCACAGAGGCAGTTGCCTTGCAAAAGAAAAGCAATTCCTAAAGAACAAACCCCATTACTCACATTACTTCTGAATTGCCCTTGAAGAGTCAGTTTCTAGCATGGCCCAGGGGAGAATTTCAAGATTTGGGGAGGACGTATCACTTATATACCATGTAATCACAAGTTCTTGCTAATTTGTATAAGCAAGAAATCAGGAAGTATTGTGGGAATGGATTTTAAGTTTGCTGGACTAAGAAGAATAGAACATAAGGTTAAATCAGGTAAAATTTATCCAGATGGGTAAATTTACCTGAGATTTGTCATTGAATGGGCAAGGTGAAAGAAGCATCTGGAAGTGGATCTAACCGTTTATTAAAGCCTGGATTGAGTGGTAACCTTCATAGAACAATTTAAATGCCCCAGAATTTCCATGGGATAATTTTTCTATATCTCAGAGGTATGACTCCTGCAAATTACATCTCTTGGTTTATTTGTCCTCTGGCTCCCATGTAGGTTCAGCCACTGGGAGGCACTTAAGCGAGACTGGAGGGCACAAAGTAGGGAGAATCCAGGTTTCTTCTGCTTCCTGCGTGCTTCAACTGGCTTCTATGGCAATATCTGCCCCTCCTTCTTTCTTCCAATGGCCCTTCCAGACAGTCTTGCCATGGTTCCAACACTGAAAAAGTTATCTTGGGTTCTGGACACTGGTAAAACCATATTGGCTTTGTCCGTCTAGCCCAGGGGTGGTAACTGCTTACTGCTGTTACTCATCTCTGTGTTGCCCCACATTCCCCCAGTTTTGGGTTCCCAATAAATCCATCAACTGAGTAGTCAGTTCCCTGAATTGGCTCCCTCTGTTTAAATACTTATTTATTTTTTTCTTAAGTTTTATTCTTTTTCCTGGTTATATCCTAACTAGTAAATGACTGCTGAAAGAATGGGAGCAGGAGGGTAAGTGTGTGAGAAATGTGGGAGCTAAATATAATGTAGTCATTGTTTCTGCAGAAAACAGCTATTCAAGTAGTTGAAGAGAATTAATGAAAAGACTATAGAGTTGAGGAAAGGATTAAGGAACCCAATAGAACTGGTGATGTACCTAGAGACTAACAATAGTAGGAAACTATTCCCAGTCTTACAAAAGAAAGCATGGGAGAGAGCAGTGTTACTGGAACTGGCAAGACCTATAACTTTTAGAAAGGGCTCCCAAACAGGAACAATGGCCATAGGTAGGGAAACACGGTCACTATTAAACTAATCTGACAGGGAAGCATAATCAGGCACCAGGAATAGACACCTGACCTCTCGCTGCTCCTTACCTTAGATTTCCTGCCAATACTAGTCGTTTCCTGCCAATACTAGTCATTGGAAAAATACAATTATCAGCCAATGGTCAAGGGGGCTTTAATGATCCAGTCCATAAAGGTCATCCTCCCAGGACACCGAACAGAACAAAGAGAGACTGAGATTGGATCTAGAGAAGCAAAGAGAGGTCAATCAACATATTCAACTTATGAATTGAAAGTTAAGAGTACTTGCTAAAACTGATAAATCAAGAAATAGCTGTAAAAGTTTGTGGCTAGGGAAAAGCACACAGTTTTCCTTTTCTCATACACTATACTTCTTACATCAGTTGTGTTTGTGGTGTGGGTTTTTTCCACACTGACCAACTCTCTCACACCTGCTAACTGCCTTGCAATTCAATTCAATCTTGATAGAAACTGGAGTTAGCACAGACCCTGTAGGTCAAGGGCTCAGTCCTACAAGACTGACCCCCACTTCAGATACTAATTGCAAGTAGTGGGCCCCTAGGTTACTCACAACTTTGGTCTGACTTGGCTACAAATCAGGGGTTCCCATGATCCCCTCCTTGAGATTGATAACTTGCTAGAATGGCTCACGAACCCAATAAAACAGTTTATTTACTATTGCGGATTTATGACAAAGTATACTTTAAAGGATACAAAGGAGCAGCCAGATGAAAGAATACATAGGGCATGGTCTGGAAGGAGCTTAGGGACTTCTGTCCGCATGGAGTTGGTATACACCACCTCCCAGTATGTAGATGTGTTCACCAACCTGGAAGCTCCCCGAGCCCCATACTTTGGGGATTTTTATGGAGAAGTCATAGTGTAGGCATAATTGATCATTAACTCAATCTCCAGCCTCTCTTCCCTTCCCAGAGGGTGGGGGTAAAAGCTAAAAGTTCCAAGCTTCTAATAATGGCCTGGTCCTTCTGGCAAGACCTATGACTGAGGTGGGTGGGGGCATTATTCAGCCTACCACACACAGTGAGAGAGAGCACTGAATAAATACATAGCAGCAAGGAGCAAATGAGGACTGTCCAGGCAAACTGGAATACATGGTCACCTATTTGGAGACAGATTTGGGAGTTTCAGATTTCTGAAATGTTCTTTTATAAGTAACCATGAGGCAGGAAGCCTGGACAATGGTTACCATCCATTCAAGAAAGCATATTACAAAGGAAGGAGTTAATCTTGAAACACAGGCAGGAAGCTGCTGGCCCACACAACACCTGTGTGTACATCCTGATGGACGCAGCCCAGCTCCAGGGTGTATTAAATTGGTCACTCTGCAGTAAGCATTCTTCACAACCACATACAATAGACCGAGATAGACACCAGTTTTATAGAAGATAAGGCAGAAAAAGTGTTTGTGAAGAAGTTTGCAATTCAAATAAAGGAGGTGGAATTTGAATCACTGATAAATACAGATACAGGAAATGTGGTGGAAATCGCTGACGTCAAAATTCCTAATTGACATTTGTTATGAACTTCACACACTACAGAATTTTCTTCATGATCAGTAACTACCAAAACTTCAATATTTTCTCATTGTTTCTGATAGTTTCTTCCTCTTGCCTTTGTAGAGGAGGAAAAATAATTTCTTCTGGCTGGTCTAATCAAATTGACAAGAGACAAGTTAATAAAAACAAATGTCCAAATTTATTATTTACTAGAGGCCCAGTGCATGAAATTCGTGCACTCGGAGAAGGGGTGTCCCTCAGCCCAGCCTGCACCCTCTCACAATCCAGAAGCCCTCTGGGGATGTCCAACTGACAGCTTAGGCCCGCTCAAGCCATCAGTCAACATCCATAGCACTGCCTTTCCCAGCAGTGAGCCTGGCTTCTGAGCACTAACCACCAGGTGGCAGCTCCTGCATTGAGCATCTGCCCCCTGGTGGTCAGAGCATGCATATTAGCCTTTTATTTTATTTATTTATTTATTTATTTATTTATTTATTTATTTATTTATCTTTATTCATTAAGGTATTAAATATGTGTCCTTATTCCCCCATTTCCTCCCACCCCCCACTCATGCCCTCACCCCCTGGGGTCTGTGTCCATTGGTTAGGCTTATATGCATGAATACAAGTCCTTTGGTTGATCTCTCTCCCTTACCCCCACCCTCCCCTACCTTCCCTCTGAGGTTTGACAGTCTGTTCAATGCTTCTCTGTCTCTGAATCTGTTTTTGTTCATCAGTTTACGTTGTTCATTATATCCCACAAATGAGTGAGATCATGTGATATTTATCTTTCTCTGACTGACTTATTTCACTTAGCATAATGCTCTCCAGCTCCATCCATGCTGTTACAAATGGTAAGAACTCCTTTTTTACGGCAGCATAGTATTCCATTGTGTAGATGTACCACAGTTTTTTTAATTTTGTTTTATTGCTTAAAGTATTACAAAGAGTATTACATATGTCTCCTTCCCCCCTCCCTTGACATTCCCCCGGCCTCCCCTACCCCTAGTGTCTTTTGTCCATTGGTTATGCTCATATGCATGCATACAAGTCCTTTGGTTGATCTCTTACCCCCCCCCCCAACTCTCCCTGGGCTTCCCACTGTAGTTTCACAGTCTGTTCAATGCTGCTCTGCCTCTGTATCTATTTTTGTTCATCAGTTTATAATGGTCTTTATTATCCATAAATGAGTGAGATTATGTGGTATTTTTCTTTCATTGACTGGCTTATTTCACTTAGCATAATGCTCTTCAGTTCCATCCATGCTGTTGCAAATGGTAAGAATTCCTTCTTTTTTACAGCAGCATAGTATTCCATTGTGTAGATGTACCACAGTTTTCTAATCCACTCATCTACTGATGGGCACTTAGGCTGTTTCCAGATCTTCGCTATGGTAAATTGTGCTTCTATGAACATAGAGATGCATATATCCTTTCTGATTGGTGTTTCTGGTTTCTTGGGATATATTCCTAGAAGTGGGATCACTGGGTCAAATGGGAGTTCCATTTTTAACTTTTTGAGGAAACTCCATACTGTCTTCCATAGTGGCTGCACCAGTCTGCATTCCCACCAGCAGTGCACGAGTGTTCCCTTTTCTCCGCATCCTCTCAAGCACTTGTCCTTTGTTGATTTGTTGATGATAGCCATTCTGACAGCTGTGAGATGATACCCCATTGTTGTTTTGATTTGCATGTCTCAGATGACTAGTGACTTTGAACATGTTTTCATATGTCTCTTGGCTTTCTGAATGACCTCTTTTGAAAAGTGTCTATTTAGGTCCTTTGCCCATTTTTTGATTGGGTTGTTTATCTTCTTTTTGTTAAGTTGTAAGAGTTCCCTATAAATGTTGCAGATTAAACCCTTATCAGTGATAACATTGGCAAGTATGTTCTTCCATGCAGTGGGCTTTCTTTTTTCTGGGAGAGAGAGCAGGTGAGGGGCATGTGGTGGGCTTTCTTGTGGTTTTGTTGATGGTTTCCTTTGCTGTGCAGAAGCTTTCTATTTTGATGTAGTCCCATTTGTTTATTTTCCCTTTAGTTTCCAATGCCCTAGGAGCTGTATCTGTGAAGAAATTCCTTTGGCATATGTCTGAGATTTCGTTGCCTTTGGATTCCTCTAGTATTTTTATTGTTTCCCGTCTTATGTTTAAGTCCTTTATCCATTTTGAGTTTATTTTTGTGTATGGTATAAGTTGGTGGTCTAGTTTCATTTTTTTGCATGTATCTGTCCAATTTTCCCAACACCATTTATTGAAGAGACTGTCTTGACTCCATTGTATGTTCTTGCCTCCTTTGTCAAATATTAATTGAGCGTAGTGGTTTGGGTCGATTTCTGGATTCTCTATTCTATTCCATTGGTCTATATGTCTGTTCTTGTGCCAGTACCAGGCAGTTTTGAGAACAGGGCTTTGTAATACAGCTTGATATCAGGTATTGAGATCCCACCTACTTTGTTCTTCTTTCTCAGGATTGCTGCAGCTATTAGGGGTCTTTTTTTTATTCCAGATGAATTTTTGGAGAGTTCGTTCTAGGTCTGTGAAATATGCCTTTGGTGTTTTAATGGGGAGTGCATTGAATCTATAGATTGCTTTGGGTATGATGGACATTTTAATGATGTTGTTCTGCCAATCCATGAACACGGTATGTTCTTCCATCTGTTTATGTTTTTCTCTATCTCTTTTTTCAGTGTCTTGTAGTTTTCTGAGTAAAGGTCTGTTACTTCCTTAGTTTTATTCCTAGGTATCTTAATTTTTTTTGGTGCGATAGTAAATGGGATTGTTTTTTTAAATCTCTCTTTCTGTAAGTTCACTATTGGTGTATGAAAAAGCATAGATTTCTGGGTGTTAATTTTGTATCCTGATACTTTGTCGAATTCATTTATTAAGTTTAATAATTTTTTGATGGAGTCATTAGGGTTTTCTATGTACAGTATCATTTCATAATGTGAATAATGACAGTTTTACGTCTTCCTTTCCAATTTGGATGCCTTTTATTTCTTCTTCTTGTCTGATTGATATGGCTAGCACTTCTAGCACTATAGCGAACAGGAGTGGTGAAACTGGGCATCCCTGTCTTGTTTCTGTTCTTGGGTGAAATGGTTTTAGTTTTTGCCCATTGAGTATGATGTTGGCTTTAGGTTTGTCATATAAGGATTTTGTTATGTTGAGGTATTATCCCTCTATTCCCATTTTGCTGAAGTTTTTTTTAAAATCAAGAAATGGTGTTGGATTTTGTCAAATTATTTTTCTGCATCAGTTGATATGACTACAGTATGTGATTTTTATCTCTCTTAGCCTCTTATTATGTAGTATGTTCTATTTGGCAGGTTTTTTTTGAAAGCTTGTATGCCATTCTAGACTAAGGAGAAGGAGGCAGGGGTCTGGGACTTCAAAGGGAAAGTAGGCTATTCATAGATGAGAAAGAGCAAACATGTGTTAAACAAATTCTTGTTGGACCACCCAGATACAAAGAGACACAGAGGAGAGTCTAACAAACAGACTTTGCTAGATGCCTCCCTGTCTGTCAGACTTAATTTATTTATGCTCGCTTCCTTTAAGCAGGTTTTTCTATCTGAATTCTTTTAGGCAAGTAAGGTGGAGGTAAAGGGCTCTTATGAGTCTTTTGTTTCTTAAAAAATAACCAGCTGAAAATAATTGATATCCCAAAAAGGCATATTTTGGGGTAGCAAACTCTGCTTCCCCTCACCTTATCTCAGTTCTTCAACTACCTTGATTTCTGTGTGGGGACCATAATTTGGTCTAAGCTATAATCTCTTTCCAATAGGGAACATTGAGATTTAACTTTTTTCTTAAATTTCTATTTAAACTCAAATCCATTAAATAATTTCAACTAATTTTTCAACTTTATGCTGTGCAGATATAGCTTAATGTAAATTTCTTAAATTGGAAAAATACAATTAAAATAAGAAAATTAAATATCAGACAGACACATCCTTCTTTCTTTTTAAATTTTGTATGTACTACTCCCTAAGGTTCAGTTGAAGATTTCTGAGGAGCAGAAATTAGTTTCCTTAATGAAACAAGCTGTCCTATTAAACAAAATAATGTCTTCAATTCTCCTATTCAAAGAAACATCTTTAGTTAAAGAATGATAGGAAGTGATGAAATTATTTTAGGTGCAAAACAAACCTAGCCATATTAAAAGATGCTACTTCAAGAATAATATATATATATATATATATATATATATATATATATATATGCACACACACACACTGAGTGGCCAGATTATTATGACCACCCCATCAGTACTTCGTTGGGCCACCTTTTGCCTTCAATACTGCGGCAATTTTTCTTGGCATTGACTCCACGAGATATTGAAAGGTGATGCGAAGAATCTGACACCATGCCTGATGAATAGCACTGTCCAGTTCTGTGAGATTTGATGGTTGTGGAACCTGCTGCCTGATGGCTCTTTTAACTTCGTCCCACAAATGCTCAATTGGATTGAGATCTGGTTATTGTGGGGGCCACCTAAGCAAGGTAAAGTCTCCCTCATGTTCTTGAAACCACTCCTGCACAATACAAGCACGGTGGCATGGCGCATTGTCTTGTTGGAAGAAGCCATCTCCATTGGGATACACCATCAACATGATAGGATGAACTTGATCAGCAATGATACTTAGGTATGTTGTGCTATTCAGACATTTATCATGTTCTGGCCCTCTAGCAACTTCAGCATGAAATTATAGCTAATTTGCCTACTAACGTCAGGTGGTCATAATAATCTGGCCACTCAGTATATATAGTTATGACAATATATAAGCCTTGTTTTTTAGTTGATAACAGTATTCTATCAGTCCCAAAATGTATAAATTCTATTGTGTAGTTTCTTGATTCAATGCACACAAATATAAAAAAACAGATCAAAGCAAAACTCATTTTTCATATGGAAATGAAAAGAAATGAAGAAATAGAGGTAAGTAAACATGCTTTGCTCAACCCCAAGGTATGTTTACATGGAAAATATGTCTATTAGATTTTAAACCTGTTGATTGGTGAGCTATTTTTGCTATTGTTTCCCTTGGAAATGCACCAGGTATGCACACACATAATCTAGTTCATTTCTCATGGGCAGAAACACTTAAAATTGAGTAAAAACAAACAGCTTTCTAATCTCAAAATATTTGGAAAACAGCATACACAAAAGAAATTGCAGTATGGATTTGGCAGTAAAATAAAATGACAGAAGTGGATTCCCTTTTCTATTCTCAATCTTGAGGCAGCTCTAAATTAAGAAGGTGGTAAAGAAGGTAATATGAGCCAACCATAAACATAGCAACCTATTTCGAAAGCATTTCATCCTTAAATGTACCAGTGATTCATTTGCCTATCTATTCTTTCAGCATTTTTCCATAACTTGTAAATTCTGAAAGTTTGCCTTTTAGATAAGTTACTGGCAATGAGTACAATCTCTTTTAATTTAGTAAAATCAAGTCTATTCAAAGTGACCTGTACTTAAAACTTTGCATTTTGAAAGGTAGTAAGCCATTATAAAAAGGGAAATCTCACCTCTGTGGTAATGGAGTTAGAAGCCTCCAGTGCAACAGTGCTAATAATAAGATTTTGAAAGCAATTTTAACCCACAAAGTCAAGCAGTGACCTGTAGGATTGATTTTACTTCACTAAGGGTGTATCAATGTGTCATTTCTTTGGGTTGTAGTAATAACAGATTTATTTCACTATAAAAATAAAACAGTGAAGCCAACTCTAGTTTTAAAGTACTAAATTATTGCATGTCTATGTATCTTATGATATATTGTTTAGGATTAGATACGTGAGCACTACTTTAATGTATCAGGTTAATTTTATGTAGCTCCTAAGAGTATAACTTCTATTGGCCAAGTGCATTACTTTAATCAATTATTATACAAGAATGTTCCTTGTGATAATAGGATACATGTGTAAATTCCACTTTCTAAATTGACATTAAAACATTATTTAGCCTTCTCACAATAAGAACAGAAGTTAAATATGTTGCTTTCCATGGAAAATAAATAGTTTCTATATTCATGAATATTAATTGCAAAAGAGAAATAAACATAATATACATGAATTTATATCTTTAGAGGGTAGATATATTCTACCAGTTCTCAAGGAAACACTATTTTCTCATTAAGTGTTGTGAATGCGTACATTTAAAATGGAATGATTTTAATGTAGACATTCAAAACAATGATTCTAATGAGACAATCAAGCTAACAGCTAGATTTAGGGCTTGCTGGGGGCTATATTTTGAGATAACTTATTTTTACCCCTCTCTCTCCTTCTCCATCATTCACTACCTTATTCTAAAACCGTCTTGTCTCATAAAATTTTCTACAAATTAGCCTTAGTCCTATCTTTTCTGCTTTTATCATATAAATTTTGAAATTATATAGTGTAGGATTCATATTTTTCATAGTTGTTGCCATCTAATATGTGATGTTCTAATCTGTGATGAACAGGCTTAATTTATTAAATAATTTATTAATATCATGACCTCTTGCCCAGCCAGCATGGTTCAGTGGTTGAACATCAACTTATGAACCAGGAGGTCACAGTTCAATTCCTGGTCAGGCCACATGCCCAGCTGTGAGCTCAATCCCTAGGGTGGGGCATGCAAGAGGCAGCCAATCAATGATTCTCTCTTATCATTGATGTTTCTCTCTCTCTCTCTCTCTCTCTCTCTCTCTCCCTCTCTCTTCCTCTCTGAAAAAAAAATATCATGCCTCTTGTAAAATTAATTGATTTCCTATACCAAATAAATTTTGTAAGTTTGAAATGATGAGATAAAAGGGACTGGGGTGGCCCTGACCAGTTTGGCTCAGTGGATAGAGCATCAGCCTGCGGACTGAAGGGTCCCGAGTTCGATTTCAGTCAAAGTCAGTCTTGGTTGTGGGCACATCTGCAGTAGGGAGTGTGCAGGAAGCAGCTGAATCGATGTTTCTCTCTCATTGATGTTTCTAACTCTCTATCCCTGTCCTTCTCCCTTCCTCTCTGTAAAAAATCAATAAAATATATTTTTTTAAAAAAAGGGACTGGGGTGAAGTGAATTACTCAACCTACTATATAGGGAGCCTAAAATTGTTGGGTTTTAGACTGTTAGCAGCTTTAATGACAGTTTTAAGCTTGTTGTCTTAAAATGGTGGAAGAAACATTAAGGATAAATGTCTAACTTATCTCCATATGATAAAACATGGGGCTGGGGCCTTACGGTATGACTGGAAGAGTGGGACTAGACTACACAACAATAATGCCTTTAGGATCATTTTGCACTTACAATTTTATATTAAATAAAATTCATTTTCAAATCAGCTAAGTTTATATGCAAATACAAAAAGGCATATATATTTTGTGCAGTTGTTCCTTGTTAGGCATCAGGAAGTAAAATTCCAATTGAGCTAGGTCGAAAAAAATATTCCTCTGCACTCTGTAATAGTAAAGTCAGTTTCTTTACCACAGCATAAAAGAGAATTTATATTCTGAAAAAGATGTAGGTATATCTTGGATAATGTCATTTAACATAGGTGTCAATACATTAACCACTGGACAGAAAAAACTACTAAAACCTGCATAGCTTTTTTATTGTATTGCAGAATTAAAAGGGAGGACCTATGTTCTACACTTGATGTATTTCTTCTTTTCTAATGTCATTGAAGTGTATTAGAATAACTATTGTTGGGCTATTTTCTGTCTGTAATATAATCTTTCATTTATAGGCATGCTGAATCATGCATTAGCCTTATTTCTCAGTATACACACAGGAGTCATTTCAACCAGAACTGAAGGGCTATAGCCAGGATAGAATACAGCAGCTGTTTAACATCACACAATATAACTGTGCATATGAAAGAGCAGCAATGATTTCACTTTATTGATTTAATTTGAGAACATTTGCACATTACAATGGCAATCATACTAAGACACTTTCGTTGTTAAGGGAATGCCACTGGCCCAAGTTTAATGAGATTCTATCCTCAATATAATTAAAGGGTATACAATTAGAAGTTAGGTAATTCTCTGGAGAATCTATTCCCTTCCTCTTCAATTTATATATTAAGAAACCAAGGCCTAAAAGACGTTAAATTATTTGACCATGGCTATTAAATAGCTCTGACTAAAGCCCAAGTCTGAGCCCTTGATCTTTTTACATAGCACAATTATTAAAGAGAAAAACAGTATATAATTCAGTTCTTCCTATGTTCCACACAAAATCTAATGTTTAAAATATATTAGGAACCAATGCACAAGCCGTGCCTCCTGGCCTGCCAACATTCAGTGGTAGGCTTTGCTGAACTCCTGGAGTGCCCAACGCCTGTTCTCAGTTGTCTGCTTGAGTTGGGTGTACTCTTTTACCAGCTTGTCAAACTCCTCCCCAAGGACCTCATAGGTGTTTAGGACCTGTTGGGACTTCTCCATGTCCTGTTCTTGTAGCTGAATGGCCCCTTTC
This sequence comes from Myotis lucifugus, assembly GCF_000147115.1. NCBI lineage: Eukaryota > Metazoa > Chordata > Mammalia > Chiroptera > Vespertilionidae > Myotis > Myotis lucifugus. The sequence goes on along the minus strand of NW_005871240.1, from coordinate 244,636 downwards.
AAACAATCCCTAATGAGATGATGAACTTCTACTTTCTCAGCAGTGTAAGTGTCAGACAAAATCTTTAGCTCTTCCATCCTCAGCTTAAGGACCATGGCACTACACTTGATCTCCAGGTACTGGGCAATGATGTGGTCTAGCTCAGACTGAGTCTTCAGCCGGTGCTCCTGAAGCAATCTGTGCAGTAAGGTGAGGCAGCGGAGAAGCACCTGGGAGTAGGTGGCACTCTTCTCCAGCAGCACCACCTGCTCCTTCTGCTGGCTCTTGGCATCCTGGCACTGCTGTTTCTCACTCACCAGGATCTCTGCCAGTTTCCATGCCTTTTCTGCCTTCAGGGTTTCATGTTCTGAATTGGAATTAGGATCATGGTAGCAAAGCAGAGTGAAACATTTCTTCTTGAGTTGCTCCTCCACTTCCAGTGGGAGCCAAGCTCTCATCCACACACCTCTGAGGGTGGCATGAGCTCCAGAAAGTCTGCTTTCTCCAGTCCTAGCAGTGGAGGCATCACCCTCTCCTGGCTAGGACCTAAGAGCTGTGTTAGTTGAGTCACAAGTAGCTGCTGTTCAAGGGTCTCATGAAACTTTTTGTCCTCAGAAGTTAAATTTATGTCTTGTATCTTCACATAATAGTCCACAAGCAGCTCTTGGCTTGTGCATTGGCACTGCTTCCTCTTCCTGCTAAAAGGACCACCTCCACCTGGGACCATCTTAACTCAAGGGAGTGTGGGGACACTTGCTCGAAACATTGCAGTCATTTAGGCACCCTCCTTGTTTACAACAACTGAATCTCTTCTGGACAATATAGCCGATTTATATAAATGTATGTACAGCTATTTTTCAGTGTTGGCCCTGTATTGATTATCTCCTGAATAAAGTGATAATATTGAAAAAAATATATTAGGAACCAGTTGTTCTTAGCAATTTTGTTGAATAAAATAGAATGAATGGGAATCAAGGGTATTTGTCTCACTGAGAAGTTCTATAGATTTTCTAGGTTTGAATAATTTACCACATCAAGGAAGTTAATATAGTAAAAGTGGATTCAAGGAGGGACACAGGGAACATATGTTCTCAGTAGAATTTCTTTTAAGTAATTTTCTCAGTTTCCTGGGTCCTTATTTCTCTGGTATTCTAATCTCAAATAATCTTAGTTAGGCTCACCAAATTCCTAAAATCTGATGAAGAATAAGAAAGAAACAATTTTTAAAAGGTAAAAAGTAGTTGAAAAATATTGTAACAGAATAGAACATTAGCCAAGTACTCCTATCCTCCCAAAGCATTCCATAATGAATGACATAACTGATAGTAGCTAAGATGAGTGAAAGGGATTGATTTTATTTTGTCTTAGTTGTTTCTGTTACACTATCCATTACCAGGTTTGACATTAACACTAGGGACACTGAGCACAAACCACTTTTAGGTGCTAGAGATTGAACAATCCTGGTTGCCTAGACACCAGCTAGTGGCACTATAAGCACCTGGCAAGTCAAGGGATACCAAAACACAGAGAAGAGGTTAAATGACAGAATATTAGCAACAAATAATTCCAAAATATGTCTAATCCTGAAACTTAACCTTTAAACCTGCTATGATTGGTAGATTAGTGATCTAAGGGATTATAAAATCTACTCAGAAGCCAATTGAAAAGTAGTGGTGGTCCTAGAAAGTGAAAGAAGAAAGAATAGCTTGATCAGGGAGAATAGGAGAGGCATCCCCAGTATAACAACATTTTAAATATAAAAAACACTTGTTACTTGAATATGCCCATATAAAATGTTAATCATTAAAGCATTGTTTATAACACATTGAAAACTACATGCATTTGCATCAATGGATAAGTGACTAAATTGATAACTTCATGTTGATGCTTAAATGCCACACTTATATTGAATGTGGTAGATTCAGATATATTGATTTGAAGGGATGTCCCTGAGAGAGAATTGAATTGTTTTAAAAGGTGCACAATAATATGTATTTTCATCATACTAATTTCATAAAATCTGTTTTTTAACCCCCAACCATATAACAGTATATTTGTTTTATACATGTACATAAATTTTAAAAAGGTGAAAAGAAAACATGACATCCCAAACAACGGTTATGTTGCAGGAGTGGAATTGGAGTGTGATAAAGGAGGATACCATTGATTTCATGTTAGACCCTCTGATAATATAATGAGCATATATAATTTAATCCGTTAAGTTACTGGATTTTAAAAACTCAGATTCAAAATAATACATTTCTAGAAACACACACTATTTGCTTAGAAGGACCTAAATAAAACACTTGGCAGCTCCTGTATAGACTACCGTAATGCAAATACTTAAAGATATATACATGAACATATGGCCAAGGATAAGGAACAATAAAGTGAAAGTCAGTGGAGTTCTTTTAGAAGTTAATAATCATAAACTTTGGTACTCTCTGTGTAAACCTCAGGACAAAAATTGAGCAAAAGGAGTTACACATCTCTTTTGAGATCCCTTTAAACTAAAAGCCAAGATATTTGATAAAACAAGTGATGGAATGCAAAACTGTGTGATATTATTGCATACAGGGGCCTTAGTAGGTCTCTGTAAGTGGTCAGTATGAACTGGCCTGACTGAGAAATTATTAAGTAAGGAGACTTAGACTTTGAATGATACACCTCCAGGCTTCATATGGAAAAATCCAAGACACTGGATTTCATACTGTCAAATCCAATAGCTATCTTGCTGGAATTTGATGCTATTCTATATTTGGCACCAATTATCACATTTCTTTGGTTAAACCATCAACTACCTTCAATTTCACAGTATCATTCTCTTTATCTCCTGCTGCTCATTCTAACCCTGACTCTGCCTTTTTGCAGTTTATAATTGACTTCTCTTTTTTCCTATCTCCTGCCTTATATTTTATAGCCCAAGGGTTCTATCCAGATCATTGTTCTGTTCATTCTACATGCTGTGCCTGACTTATTTCATCCACCTCTTTCTTCCTTTTAACTACAGTTTAAATACCAATGACCCTTGGTTCTAATTTGACCCCAGATATTCAGATTTATCTGTCCAACAACTGTTGCATACATCCACTTTGATGCTCCATAAAACAGTGAAATGCAGCATGTCATTTTCCTTCTCGCTTTCCTTCCTTCTTTCCTTTCCTTTTGTGTAGCCCTAAGGCCTGCACCTCTTCCTGTATTCCATTTTATAGTTAATGATACTGACATTTATAAGGTTAGCCAAGCCAGAAATATATTCTTCCTAGATTTTTTCTTCTACACCTTAAAAATATTCAAAATGCATCCCCAATTCATTTACTTCTCTATTTCTTCTCTGAAATCACCCTAAGGATCACTGAAGCATTCATGTGTTATGGTTCAATGATTCTAAGACTGGCTCATAATACTCTTACAAAAGTAAATACTGGAATTATCAATAGCAGTGCTTTCCAACTAAGGATGATTTTCCTCCCCAGGGGACATTTGAAAATGTCTGGTTGTCATAACTAAGGAAAGGAGTGCTACTGTCATGTAGTGGGTAGAGGTCAGGCATACTTCAAAACATCCTACAATACATAGGACAGACCCCCACAACAAAAAACCCTCCCAACAAAATGTTAGTAATGTTAGTAATGCCCAGTCTGAGAAACTATGATCTATAGCTTTTCATTCTAATTGAAGAGCTCTTAACAAATATTTACAGACTAGAGGCCCGATGCACGAATTCATGCATTTGGGGGGTCCCTAAGCCCCGCCTGTGCCCTCTCACAGCCTGGGAGCCCTTGGGGGATGTCCAACTGACGGCTTAGGCCCGTGAGGAGTGGGCCTAAGCTGGCAGCTGGACATCCTTAGCGCTGCTGTGGAGGCTGGAGAGGCTCCCGCCACCACTGCTGCGCTCACAGCCATGAGCCTGGCTTCTGGCTGAGCAGTGCTCACCCTGTGGGAGCACACTTACCACCATGGGGCAGCTCCTGCGTTGAGTGTCTGCTCCCTGGTGGTCAGTGCATGTTGCGTCATAGCAACCAATCAATTTGCATATTACCCTTTTATTATATAGGATTGGATTATAGAACCAATGTATAGCCACTCTTTAAGAGCATACCCCGATATTATTCTAATTGACTAATATTTGGTTCACACAGATAATGTATTTTAGATCAGTATTAGTATTACTGTAGTGGACATGCTCTAAGGTAACCTTAAATGAGTTATGCCTCTATGTAATCCTCTCCTCTTGAGGTCAGCTGGAACCTGGGATTTGCTCCTAGCCAATAGAATATAGTAGAGGTGATGTGATAGTCACTCCCTTAATTATGTTGCACTACATAAGACTCCCTCTTAGCACACTGGAGCAAGAGAGAGTGTCCTGCTGGCCTTAAAGAAGTAAGCTGTTATGTTTTGAGAGAACCATTTAGCAAAGCACTGTGTGGGCCTCTAGGAACTCCAAAGAAAGCCTGCAAGAAAGTAGAAACTTCAGTCCTACAATCTCAAGGAACCACAATGAATTGAATTCTGCCACCAACCATGTGCGTTTGGAAGAGAATGCTGAGTTCCAGATGAGAACACAGGCCAGCTGGCACTTTAATTACATGAGACTAGGAACAGAGAACCCAGAAAAGCTGTGCCCTAACAGTTCTGACCCATGTATGTTGTTTTAAGCTGTACATAAATATAATAATTTATCATGCAGCAACAGCTAATTAATACAAGTGCCACTCAGGGAAAAAAGAAGAAAAGAAACACAAAAAGAGTGAACAAGTGCCTTAAATGAATACAGTATGACAATTTATAAATTGCACATTTTCTTGTTTTCTTTTTAGCCACTGGCTTCTTTCGAACCATTTCTATTTTGTATTTGGGGAACTAGATTAATATTCATATTAATTTAATATGCAAACCTTAAGATTCTCCCAATGTTTGCTTGTACTTTAAAACTCCAACATTGAGATAGTTATGGTGAAGAGAACTTGGCTGAAAGTCGGTAATTAAATAGAATACTTACACAAATGGAAAGTCAGGTGTGCTGACATGTATATGGTAAGAACACAGTGTGAATTTCTTTGTTTTTCGCTTTACTTAGTAATCTAGCTTTAGCTTTGATTGTTGTTTGTTGTAGTTCTTTTCAATATTTATTAAGTTTCAAATGGAGGTGATGTCTCTCTGGTACAAAATAGTTAAAAAAAACAGAATTGCTGGTAATTTGCAAAGGATGAGAAGCATGCTGTATAACAAATTACAGAAGAAACGTATAAAATACAGAGCTAACTTGAGATTATTTTAGCATTTTAAAATAGCTGCATCCTTTAAGATAAGTGAATTATGCTAAGCATTAGGAGGTTTTCTCAAATATAAAATACTGTCGAATTTTAGATGTCATAAAATTTCATTTTATCTCACAGAACTTGACCCTCTAAAGCAGGGATCAGCAAACTATAACCTGTGGGCCAAATCCAACTCACCACTTACTTTTGTAGTCACCAATCTAAAAATGGCTTTTAAATTGTTAAACAGTTGAACAAAATTAAAAGAATAATAATATCTAGTGACATGAAAATTGTGATATTCAAATGTCAGTGTTAATAAATAGTTATTGGAACCCAGCCACATGCATTCATTTACATATTGTTTATGGCTCCTTTCCAGCTACACTAATAGAGATGAAGAGTTGAGACAGAGACTAGAAAAACCCTGCAAAACTTAAAATATATGCTATCTGTCCCTTTTTAGAAAAGGTTAGCTGTTCCTTTCTATAAAATATGCTGTTTTTTGAAAATCACCCCAAAGGAGAATCTTTGCATAAATTATATTTAAATGTATGTGTGCATATAGTGTGTGTATCTATGATCCTATTTTTCTTTAATATACCTATTTGATATATTATTTATTCCATTCCAATTAAACAACACGTTCCAAAAATATAGGATAAGTTTCTTTTGCACAGCTTTACTCTTGAAAATTCTAAGGTACAGGCTTCAAGTTTGGGTTCCATTATTTTTTTTTCCTTTATCGCCATTTTTATGTATGTTTCACACCTTGTCCTAAGTGCGCAAAGCCTGTAAGACATTCCTGAGATCCATAGCCCTGCATCTTGAATTGCACTGTTCAAGAGTGTTTCAAACCATCTGGGTGACTCCTTTACAAATGCCCTACGGGGTGGGGACTTGTAAATCATTGCTTGGCATTTCCAAAAGGTTAACAAAAAATGTATTAAGATTCTGTTAGCATTGCTAGAGAAGGACAAGTCAGCCCCCATCTTCCCTGTCTGGAGATTTTGATAGCATGATGATGTCTCTAAAAAATGGAAACATGCCAAGAGGAAGATAAAGATACCAATGGTAAAGGTTAGAAAACTCCAATAAAATTACTCTAAGAAACATGCAGGCATTATGGCTGCTTTTTACCTGGGAAAAGGGAATAATGGAAAAATCACAGGAAGGAAACAAATTAATGTATTGTTTACTGCTGTGAACACTAGGTAGTTATTCTTTTGGCAACATGATGTTGAAACATACTTTAAATTTGTCTGATAATTATTTTCTCTGACTTCCTTGACACATAGGATTCACTGGTAATTTGGTTTGTAAACATTGAGATAACAAAATACATTCTAAAATATATCTGTTTACAGATAAGCATTTAAATTTTATTCCTTCCTCCATTTCACAATCTTAATTTTACTAATATCTGTGTTATGTTAAGATAATACCAAACGTAATTCTTATATAAATAGGATACTCTGTAGAAACCTCATACAAGGCCCCCACTCTAGCCTCTATGGACCAATAGAAGATAATCCTCATCAATATTCCTGTCAATACTTATTGGGAAACAGAAATGACTTGGATCTTGTTAGAAATGGTATTACAGTGCTGGGCCAGGGACCCAGAATTACTTCAATTCTACCTAGCTCAGCAAGATTTTCCCTATCACCTTTCCAAGGAAGGTACCTAAAAGGCACAGAAATAAAGAAATCCTTCATTATTCAACTAAAGGCCCAGTGGACAAAATTCATGCATGGTGAGGGGGTCCCTCAGCCCGGCTTGCACCCTCTCCAGTCCGGGACCCCTTGGAAATGTCCGACTGCCTCTCGCAATCTGGGACCTCTGACTCCTAACCGCTCACCTGCCTGCCTGCTTGATCACCCCTAACCCCTCTGCCTGCCTGTCTGATCTCTCCTAACCACTTCTGCCTGCCTGATCACCCCTAACTGCTCCCCTGCTGGCCTGATCACCCCTAACCACCTCTGCCTCCCCCTGTACCCGGGGCCCAGGATTCCCTCCTCTGGCAGGTCAAAGGCACCCTGGGCCCAGGGTTCCCTCCTTCTGGCCAGCCGCAGGCACCCAGGATCCAGACCGGCTTCACTCTGCCGGCCGCAGCCACAGTGGACTGTGGGCAGGCAGCTTCACCTGGGCCGCAGCTGCAGTTGTCCGGGACTGCAGGGACCATGGGGCATTCGAATTGTCCCTCTCCTGGGCCACAGCCTGGCTGGTCCCCATTCTTCTCTCACAAGCTCATTTGTGCCTGGCTGGCCCCCATTCCTCTCTCCCCAGTGTTGAGTGTCTGAGCCATTACAGCATGATGGTGTGAGGGCATGATGGCATGAAGGCATGACAACCATTTGCATATTAGCTTTTTATTATTTAGGATGGGACTTTGGCCCTGAACTTCAAAGTAGAGCACTACTACTAGATGATCTAGACCAGTGGTCGTGAGCCACAGTTTGCCAACCACTGATCTAGACTACCCCTTGAGTGTGGCTCTTCCACAAAATACTGACTTCTGCGCATGGGCCACGAAGTTCAATCGCACTGTACCTATTTCAACTATACAAAAGTCTGCACCAAATTTTCATGTTAAATCCTGGCCCGTTGATCGCACTTCTATGATCAAGAAAAGACACATGAATGTAGAAAAAAGATATAGAGCTTCTCAGATGAAACCAAACCATTTGAGTGAAGAGCAAGGACATGGGGAATGGAAGAATCAAGTTCATTTGAGAAGGGTCAAATAAACTCTAAACACAATCAAGTATTGACCCACCAGATGAAGATCATAACACTTTATTGAAGAAACACTAATGAGGAACACAAACCCTGAGATAAGGTGAGCAATAGTGATTTACTAATTACCTATTTCATTTAACATTTGAAAATGTCTCCTTTTAATAACCTAAATTATATCCATCTTTTCTTTGTAACTTCCTCTCAATGATTTCTTCTAGCTCTGCCCTCTGAATGTAAACAGTTAATGCCAATGCAATCGTTATTCATGAAATGGCTGGAATTTCAGGATTTACTCCCTCTATTACCTCAGGTGGAATAATTGGTCACTACTACCTTCTCACACACATATATACAGAGGTAACAAAAGGTAACATTTGGATTCATGAGGAACCCTGACTCCAGAAAAACATATTTTTTAAAGAGGGCTGCTAGTGAATCATCCCAGACTCTGAGGGAGACATTATCTTTTTTATTCTGGACAGCAAAAACCATCGGTCCTCTGCCTCCTATCCCGGAGGAAGAAAGTATTTCTATCTCCCAAAGCTGTTAGCCATAAAAACACCCTTGGAAGATAGCCCCAAACAAAAGCTGATATAAGATTGCAAAATGTGAAAGCTCCATGCTCCATGGGTACATGACTGCCATATAGAGACAGGGTAGAGCAAAAGTAGGTTTATAGTTGTGAGTATGTAAAACAGTTTATTCTTGTATTATTATTTATAAATTATTGTATTATTTTCCATACAAACAACTGTAAATCTACTTTTGCCCCACCTTGTATATACACACATACATATAAAATATGTGCACTCTTCACACTCATAAAAGTTGATTTTTGCATACACTGGATCAATATTTTGTAACAGGTTTTCTTCATGGGCATCATTATTTCTCAGTATACCTCTTTCTTTTTAAAAACTACATAGCCCTAGCCAGTTTGGCTCAGTAAATAGAGCATCAGCCTGCAGACTGAAGGGTCCCGGGTTCAATGCCGATTGAGGGCACATGCCCAGGTTGTGGGCTCAATCTCCAGTGGGGAGTGTGCAGGAGGCAGCCAATCATTGATTCTCTCTCATCATTGATATTTTCTATCTCTCTCTCTCTCTCTCTCTCTCTCTCTCCCTCTCCCTTCCTCTCTTAAATCAATAAAAATATATTTTAAAAAAGTAAAGAAACTACATAGTATTCCATAGTATTACTATACCATGATTTATTAAAAGTTCTGAGACATTTCCCAATGAATGAACCTTTAGATATTTCCCAATGTTTTACCACTACAAAAAATGTTAGAAAAAAATGATTAAATGATTATACATATATCTTTATGCATATGTCTTGAATATTTCTATAGGTAAAACCAAATGAAATGAAATTTCTTGATCAAAATCATGCATTGAAAAATTTTAAGGATATGTACAAGTTGCCTATGGCCATTTATATTCCTCCAACAGTATATGAGAGTGTAAAAATCCTGTTTTCCTATGTGTACTAAAATATTTGCATGTGTCTACTAAGCATAAACCTATAGAAAGATATAATTTAAAATTATTATTGGATAGTATATTGGATTTTAATGCAATTATTTCCACTCTATCAAACTGATCCCTATACAAACCCTGGAAGCTGGCTATTATTAATTCCAATATTAGATGAACAAAGTGAGGCATTGATATAATCAGAATTTCTGATGCTAATCCTATCTAATAAGGAGGTAATATGCTAATTGACCCTCACACTGTCGCAAAGATGGCAGTGCCCACAGCCAATGAGGGAATATGCTAATTGCCTGCCCCGCCCTCAAAGATGGCCACACCCACAGCCAATAAGGAGGGAATATGCTAATTGATTGCCCCACCCTCAAAGATGGCAGTGCCCACAGCCACAAGATGGCAGCGCCTAGACCCCTCAGCCCCACCAGCGGGGCAGGTGCACAGCAAGGCCAGGCCCACCCCCAGGCAGGCTCAACTGCTCTGCACGCCTGCCTCTGGAATCTCCCAGTCCCTTCAGCCCCCCAGCCGCATAGGGCCGGCCCAAGGCACAGGCAAGCCTTAGATGGCAGCTGCCCAGCTGCCCAGGGCCGCCTGAGGCTCAGGTAACCAGGGCCGGCCAATGCTTGCACTGCTGGCAGTGGCAGCAGCAGAGGTGTGATGGGGCATCTCCTTCCCCTGATCACTGGGTTACCTCCCACCCCTGAGGGCTCCCAGACTGTGAAAGGGGGCAGGCCAAGCTGAGGGACCCCCACTCCAGTGCATGAATTTTCTAGTCTATAATAATAAAAGAAGAATATGCTAATTAACTGGACATCCTTCCGGACGACCTTCTGGATGAAGCTGGGGCTGCTAGGGATGCCCGGGTCTCAGGTGCCAGAGGAAAGCCGGTGCCAGCAGCCGAGGGCAGGAAGGCCTACTCTTGCATGAATTTTGTGCATTGGGCCTCTAGTTTCTTATATTTTTGTATACAGTCCTGCTGGTTTCCCCTGACACAAATAAAGTATGTTCAATCCAGGAGGTCATACATTTAAAAAAATGCAAGAACTTTCTACTGGATCATTATAGAATGTATTTCATCCCCCAAAGATACCTTTACTATATTAGCTTCATCACAGCTTCCAAAGTTGAGTTTCATGGCAGTGGACTTACAACTAGGGACCAATATTGAACTTGAAGTCAACTAAAACTTCAGGTTTCTTTTGTGCTACAGTCGTCATTATTGTTGTGGTTGCTTTAACATAATCTACCAATTATTAAGGTTTCCACAACTTGATTATATAGGCAAGTGATTGTTTTTATCCTGAGTGAAGAACTTTATATGTATCCCTCAAGATATTAATGCATCAACTTGCTAATTTTAGCTTATATTTCCAAATTGTCAGGATCTTTTGGACACATGACTCTATCATCTATTATATTAGCTGACTCTTCCATTTCTGCTTCATTCATACAATTAACAGATCTACATCGTTTTATAAATTCACTAACTCATTTGTTAAAATTTTGAACAGGACACATCCAAACCTATGTACATGTCTCTGCCACAAGCATCTTGTCAGAAGGTGAATTCATTTTGTTTATATCTCTGCCCTGCCTTTCATCAGGATAACCATGGCCTTGAAATGAAATGAGTCTGATGTCACTAGCCAAGGCGTGGGGTATATGAGATGGTTGTGGCAGGAAGAAATGCTAATGGAAGGGAGAAAGCTTCTATTTTTTGCACAGATCTATAGTTAAACAGGCCTCATGGGAAATGTAGTAGAGAATGAAAACATATAGAGTGAATTAAATTCTCATAAAATAAGATGATTTTAATGTTTTTCCTGAACATCAATATATTACATAATTAAAAATGCCCTTTTCTTCTTAGATTTGCAGAAAGCAGTGAATTTCTCGTATCCAACTGGTAGCTTTATTAGTTACTATTGTTACTTTTTATCAAAGAGGTCATCCACCTGCTGAATTGCTTTTTAATATCATTTTGGTAATTATGTTTTCATGCTTATGTTTGCATGATTATATTCAAAGCTCTCATGTCTAATAAATGCTTTGAATGCAGAAGAAAAAGCAGAATGATAATATGGGGTATGAATAAAATGAATACTTCAATGTCCACATGTAATTGTGGTCTTAATTAAAGACCAGTCCAGAAGAACTTTAGGTATAAAATCATTTTCTCTCATTTTTAATTTGAGGTTTCCTACTTTCAAGGTAAAGAAGGGACTTATTTATTTTACTCAATTAAGCTGCCATTGGGAAATTTTCTCTGGTGTCAGTGAGAGGAACCAAGTTATTTTTAAAATATTATAATTAGGTTAATCCCCTGATGGTCATAGCAAGGCAGTAATAGAATTTGGAACACACCCAATATTGAGAGTATAAATCCATGCCAATTGCATTTCCAAGGCACTGAAGAAAATTGTGCTAAGCAATATCAAGAAAATAAGGCAATCCCAAACCTTTCGATGAAAGAGGAGGAAGCACCACAAGAGAGGTCTGTAAAGCTCAAATACAGGGTTGGCAAAAGTAGATTTACAGTAGTAATAAAAATAAATAATACAATAATTAATAAATAATAACACAAGAATAAACTGTTTTGCAAACATACTTCTGGCCACCCCTGTATATTACTCACAGGGCTATCTTCAATGCCAGGACCTGCTCAAGAGGACAACTCTCCTTGGTCAGTTGCTGCTCTTTGGGGACATCACTGCATAGTCCTATTGTTCTCCTAATATCTTGCTCAAAATAGGAAACCCAGTTCCTGGTTATCCTACCAAATTCATTCATATTTCAAGGTGTAACAATGATGTTGTAGTCTAACCTAACAGGTAGCCTAGCATAGACTAATTTTTATGTACAGTTCATAATTTTATTAAATTAAACCCACTTAGGCCACCCTAGATTTTATAAGGTTTATGTAGCCATATTTTATAAGTTGCTAAATGTTTAACAGAAAGGCAGAGACTTCATTAGTTAAACTTTCTTTTATACCTGTACTATTCCTAACATTGATAGTTGCCAGAGCTGTTTTTCAGGAACAAGCCCAGGATGTTTTGTAGAACCAGAGGTTTGATAAGGCTGAAACCAGCTGAGGCCATCCAAAGCTTAGAGGACCCTCCAGTGATATCCTCATGAACTTTTCTCATTATACCTTCATTATAATACTAAAATCTCCTCTCAGGACGAAGTTTACCTTGATGTTTATAGATGACTTCCCTGATAAAGATGAATCCTATCCTTTGTTCACAGACATGCAGCTTTGGAAAGTTACCTTGAGTGTGTCCTTGCTTGCTGGCTCACAATAAAGTTCCTTCTCATAATATCAACTTGGAGTTGTCTTTTGGCTGACAACTACTGTCCAGTCCAATAACAATGTGACCAAGTTTCTTGTCCATCGTGATCAAGCCTAGTATTAAAAAGCAGTGGGGCACAGACCAGCGGTGCCATTTTTCTGACATGCAAAAAATAAATAACAAATATTATTTTTCTTTAATTTCTTTGATACAATTTTCTTTCTCCCACTCTTTCCTGTTTGAAACACTAAGTCTATGCAATAACTACTTACTTTAATAATATGATTATGAAAAAATATTTTGAGAGTAGGAGGCATGTTTTGTGTATGTAATTTTTGTGTGTAAAGGTAATTTTTTATATGGAATAAATGGCACAAGTAACAGAAACCTTCATGACATTCACTACTTATCCTATATAATAAAAGGCTAATATGCAAATCGACCAAATGGCAGAACTGAAAGGGACTTTAGGTATTTTTCTACTTGAATATAATAATATTTAAACTTTTCTAACATATATGACCTTATTAGTGTTAAAGAAAAAACCACAGGCCCAAAATGGCATCACTTGTGCTAAAGCCCATGATACCAAACCTAAATTTAATACCTGACCAAACTGCTGTTCTAACCTTTCCCAGAAACATATCAACTGGTCTGGAATTTTCTGGTAGACATCAGTGAGGTAATCTGTCACTTGGGAACTCTCCATGCCTCACTGAATAAAAGAGGCAGGATCTGCATGAAAAAAACTCCTACCATTCCTTTCCCCTCATAAGGTTCCTGCTCTAAAAATTCTTTCTTTTCCTAATAGCTTCCTTGACCCATCCTTCTTCATATAAAAGTCTTCCATTTTGGAAAGAGCTGAAGTAACAACCAACCACACAAACATACAAAGGATTGTAAAAATATAATACGAACAACTCTACTCTAATAAACTGGACAACCTAGACAAAAAGACATATTCCTAGAAAAATACAAGTTTCCAAAACTCAATAAAAAAGAATTAAAACACTTGTATAGGCTGATAGCTACTGATGAAATTGAAGCAGTAATCAAAAATCTTCCAGCAGCCAAAAGCCCTGGTCTGGACGACTTTACAGGGGAGTTTTACCAAACATTCAAAGAAGAACTAAAACCTATCCTCTTCAGACTATTCCAAAAAATTCAAGAGGAAGGCACACTTCCAAGCTCTTTCGACGAAGCCAGCATTACCCTAATCCCAAACCCAGATAAAGACACCACAAAAAAAGGAATTACAGGTCAATATCCCTGATGAACATAGATGCTGAAATCCTCAACAAAATTCTAGCAAATAAGATCCAGCATTACATTAGAAAGATCATACACCATGACCAAGTGGGGTTTATTCCAGGTATGCAAGGCTATTACAATATCTGCAAAACAATAAACATAATATTTCACATAAACAAACTGAGAGACAAAAATCACATAATCATATCAATTGATGCAGAAAAGGCATTTGACAAAATTCAACACCCTTTTCTGATAAAAACTCTCAGCAAAGTGGAAACAGAGGGATCATACTTCAACATAATAAGAGCTTTATATGACAAACCTACAGCCAACATCACACTCAATGGACAAAAACTAAAACCATTTCCCCTAAGAACAGGAACAAGATATGGATGCCCACTTTCACCACTCATGTTCACTATGGTGCTGGAAGTACTAGCCATAGCAATCAGACAAGAAGAAATAAAAGGCATCCAAATTGGAAAAGAAGAAGTAAAATTTTCATTATTTACAGATGATATGATATTGTATATAAAAAACCCTAAAGACTCCATCAAAAAAACTACTACACTTAATAAATGAATTCAGCAATGTAGCAGGATATAAAATTAACACCCAGAAATCTATGGCTTTTTTATACATCAGAAATGAACTCACAGAAAGAGAAACTAAAAAAATCCCATTTACCATTGCAACAAAAAATTAACACACCTATAAATAAATTTAACCAAGGAAGTAAGGACCTGTACTCAGAAAAGTACAAAACCTGAAAAAAGAGGTAGAGGAAGACATAAACAAATGGAAGAATATACTGTGTTCATGAATTGTTAGAATCAACATCATTAAAATGTCCATACTACCCAAAGCAATTTATAGATTCAATGAACTCCCCCATTAAAATACCAACAGCATATTTCACAAACCTAGAATTAACTCTCCAAAAATTCATCTTGAATAAAAAAAGACCATGAATAGCTGCAACAATCTGGTGAAAGATGAACAATGTTGGAGAGATCACAATACCAGATACCAAGCTATATTACAAAGCCACTGTTCTCAAAACTGCCTGGTACTGGGATAAGAACAGACATATAGACCAATGGAACAGAACAGAGAACACTGAGTTTGACCCAAGCCATTTTGCTCAATTAATATTTGACAAAGGAGGCAAGAGCATACAATGGAGTCAAGACAGTCTCTTCAATAAATGGTGTTGGGAAAATTGGACAGATACTTGCAAAAAAAATGAAACTAGATCGCCAACTTACATCTTACATAAAAATAAACTCAAAATGGATAAAGAACTTAAATGTAAGACAGGAAACCATAAAAAGTTTAGAAGAAGCCACCCAGCAGCAAAATAGCAGACATATGTGGTAGCAATATCTTTAATGATACAGCTCCTAGGGCAATGGAGACTAAGGAGAAAATAAGCAAATGGGACTACATCAAAATAAAAAGCTTCTGCACAGCAAAAGAAACCATCAACAAAACAACAAGAAAGCCCATTGCATGGGAGAACATCTTTGCCAATGTTATTGCCGATAAGGGTTTAATCTCCCAAATTTATAGAGAACTCATACAACTTAACAAAAGGAAGATAAACAACCCAATCAAAAAATGGGCAAAGGACCTAAATAGACACTTTTTGAAAGACATACAGAAGGCCAAGACACATATGAAAACATGCTCAAAGTCACTAATCATCCGAGAGATGCAAATCAAAACAACAATGAGATACCATCTCACACCTGTCAGAATGGCCATCATCAACAATTGAACAAACGACAAGTGCTGGAGAGGATGTGGAGAAAAAGGAACCCTCTTTCACTGCTGGTGGGAATGCAGACTGGTGCAGCCACTGTGGAAAACAGTATGGAATTCCCTCAAAAAATTAAAAATGGAACTTCCATTTGACCCAGTAATCCCACTTCTAGGAATATATCCCAAGAAAACAGAAACACCAATCAGAAAGGACGTGTGCACCCCTATGTTCACAGCAGCACAGTTTACAATAGCTAAGATTTGGAAACAGCCTAAGTGCCCATCAGCAGACGAGTGGATTAGAAAACTGTGGTATATCTACACAATGAAATTCTATGCTGCTGTAAAAAAGAAGGAATTCTTACCATTTGCAACATCATATATAGATCTGGAGGGCATTATGCTAAGGGAAATAAGCCAATCAGAGAAAGATAAATATTACATGATCTCACTCATTTGTGGAATATAGTGGATAACATAAACTGATGAAAAAAATAGACCCAGAGACATAGAAGCATCAAACAGACTGTCCAACCTATGAGGGAAGGCAGGGGATGGGGGTGGGGGTAAGAGATCAACCAAAGGACTTGTATGCATGCATATGAGCATAACCAATGGACACAGACAGTAGGGGGGTGAGCGATTTTGGGGGGGTGGCTGGGAAGAGGTCAACGGGGGGAAAAGGAGACTCATATTATACTTTAAGCAATAAATAATTTAAATTAATTTTAAAAGTGTTTCATTTTATATAACCCCTAGGAGTGCCCTTCTAGAAGCTGGATAGGATCTGCCTGTTTCATGAATCACTTAATAAAGCCAATTAGATCTTAATATTTACTCAGTTAATTTTTTAACATTAGTTATAGAATTTTCTCCCTTCTCTTCTAGATTTTAATTCTATTAAGTTGATTTTTGTTTAATTGATCATTCATTCCCCAATAGTTTTGGTAGTGCCTGGCTAATAAAAGGTCCTCAATAAATATTTGTTAAATCTTCTCTATGTGAGGTAGAGGAAATAAGACACTGAAAGACTGATGTGATTTGTAGTGTCTCACATAGTTACTGAGTAGGGAAACCTAGGTAAACCCTGTATCTCCCAGTAAAATTCTTGTGTCATTTATTAACTATTTGGATTTGAATCTTGCCTTGCTTCTTTGACTTGCTCTTGAAGACACAAGCCACGTATTGAACATCTAGAACATTGTCTTTGTTCCTCCACATGCCTCATTCCAGTCCAAACGACTGGCACAGAGATCTCTCCAAAGGAGGTCTTTAATAAAAATATATTTACTACTTTATTCTAAAAGTTGTGTTGTTAAAAATACTTTATTGAAAAAAATGCTTTATGGTCCAACTTAACTGCTATATTGTCAATTGTCCATCCCTGATTTCTTTCCTGCAAAACAATACCCTGATCCCTATAAATATCAGGGTGACATAGAAACTACAGGGTACAATTTCTGTCTGCTGTTTGATAGTTGATTCAAAATGCTGTTAATTGCCCACTTTAGATGGCTTTTAGTTCTTGAAAATTTGGGAAGATAAAAAACCTTTGTAGTAAACCCACCCCCTTCAGAAAAGTACAAAGGTAAACCACATGAACCTAAGGAACACAGTGAACCACACAGATGTGCTAGCTTTGATATAATCAGGAGGAAAATCATCCATTTTCTTTATTGTGCATAACATCTCTGAGAATATTATCATTTTAAAATGCTAATCCTTACGCAGTGCCCTCAGGCCTTACCCTGATCCCCTATGGGAGCAATTCTCTCTGACTGTGGGCAGTAGTTCGGTCCCCAGTAGGCAAGGGCATAAAACTGATAAACATCAGTCCCTCAGCCCTTAGCCAGGGAAACAATAAATAACTTCAACAAATATGTAATTAACAGGCTGCTCAGCAAGTATTCAAGCTGCCCAAGCAGGGATTTCAGCCCAAAGATACACCAGTGTGTCCTCAGCAAATGAAAAGCCCAGACATAAGAGACAACCAAGATAACACCTACAGACCCTCCCCCATTCAACAAGAGGTTTAGTACACGGTAATCATACCAATCTGTTCAGCTCAGACACTCATATTTCTGCTTAGAAGACTGCTTAGGTCCAGCCAACAACTGTACACACTTGGTTAAAAAAGGAAGTCTTAATGCAGGGGGTGGAGAGACAGTACAGAGAGAAAAGACAAACACTTTATGACCAACACTCCATGTTTTGTTTTGTAGGATGTAAAATTTACTTCTTGCTTCTGAGAATTGTTTTTCAGCCATAAAACTTTCAAAAATATAGTGTACCTAACTCAAAGCTTTTAAAATTTATGATATAAAATTTATTACAGTGCCTTATAAATCAGCATTTGGTAGTAACAAATTATCAGAATGTGCCATATATTAAAAAGATAAATCAGGATTAAATAGTAAAGAGAGAAGGTGTTTTCAAATCAGGCAGCCAAAGCACTAACTAATGGGAACATTTGCAAACATGACAGTGATTTATAGGAGTGCTCTTGGTTAGATGCATAAATCCAGCAGAAGATTTTGCGTTTATCAACTGGGACTTTTGGTCGATTGTTTATAAATCAAGAAGTTAATGAAGTCAGAGATCTGTAAATCCAGACACTGAATTAGAAATTTGTAGCTTTTGATTTATAAATGTTATCTCAAGAATTACATATATAAATAAGCAGAAAAAGAAACTGCATTTAAACTCAGGTAAAGGTTAGCATTTATAAATCATAGTTGTAAATAAAAAGTTTAGCATTACCAACTCAAGCGATTCTAGAATTCTGTATTTCATAAGACCACAACAGGGATGTATAGAGCAGAATGCCAACACTTAGCAACTTCAGTGTAATTAGCCCATTATTATTCTGTTAATTTTAATAGGTTAAAATTTTTTTAATATGCTATTGAGCCCTGGCCTGTGTGACTCAGTTGGTTGGGCGTTGTCTCATGCACTGAGGGGTTGCTGGTTCAATTCCTGGTCAGGGCACATGCCCTGGTTGTGGGCTCAATCCCTGTGTGGGTGCAGGAAGCAGCCAATCGATGTTCCATACTCACATGCCTCTCTCTCTCTCTCTCTCTCTCTCTCTCTCTCTCTCTCTCTCCCTCTTCCTCCCTTCCTCTCCCAAAAAATCAATTTTAAAAAATCTTTTTAAAAATATGGTATTGACATTACAATACTTTTTTGCTCTAACAAAAAAGAATTTAAAAAATTGGTTATATATAATATCTGCCTCTCCTTCCCAATTGTGGTGTCCCTGCCTGTGTCCTTTTACTCCATAGCACATCAGGTAGCATCTCACTAATCACTACCCTTCATGCTCCAGATCTGAACATTTGCTAATCTGTGACCCCCATGTGGCCTAGCATCTATCCATGTTAATAGGGACCTTCAGGGCTCTTCCTTAAGGGAGGTAATAATATGGGACTTTATAGAGGTAGAAGGGAGGGAGAATAAGAGGTGGGAGTAGATGGGGAGAGTTGTATGTTGAAGGTGTTTGGGAAGAGGGACATCTATCCTAGAATCACCCAGATAATACCTCATAGGCCACCACTTCCTACTGTGACTAGAGTGGGATTAAATCAGATCTCAGCAGCCACTGCATCATGAGCATTAAAGATCTGAGTAGAAAGTAGCTGCCTTTTCCCTTTGCTGTTTTCACTGACTAGTGATTCATACCATGAATCACTAGATGTGCATACCATGGACTCTCTCATATACCTCTTGCTCAAGGTCCAAAATCATAGCTTTGCAAGGCAGATAGTCTCTTGTGAGGAGTGGGGAACAGAACAGGGGACCTGAGGCTTATCCATCCAACCCCATTCTCCACCATGACTTCATGATAAGTCCCTTGCTACACATCTTCAAATTCACGTTTATGGACTGCACGTTGATGGAGGGATAAAAGATGTGGAGTGAGTAAATAAGCTTGGGGTATATGCCCCATGTGCCCCTAGACCCACTGAAAGTCATTCTGCTCTGTGTCCCGGGAGGCTGAGCCCTGCCATGTGCATCACCGGGAGCCTCTGTACTCTGGCTTCTGTTGGGTTTGGCCAGTGGGAGGTGTTAGTGGGAGCTTGGAGGACAGGAAGGGAGCAAGGTCATGGAATTTATTCCTCTCACCTCTTCCTGACTGGGCAGTTATGGCAGTGGCTGTCCCCTCCACAGGTACAGCTCCTGCCAGTGACCCTTCCTGCAAAGCTCCCTCTCATCCAGCTGTCAGAACGCCTTTCCCCTTCAGGTGTGGTACAGGCCTCTGTTATTGCAGGTCCCTGGGTGCCTCAACATCCTTCCCTAATCCTGTCCACATCTCTGTAAACAGTCCTACACTAAAAGGAGTCACCTAAGAGATCATCTTGTCAACCACTCTCCTTCTTTTAATGGATAAAAGAGTCAAATGCCATACAGCTATTGCAAATTAGGGTTAGATTTTTAAGTCTCTGGCCTCCCAGTCCAGGCAGTGCCCCACATAACCTCTGCCTTGTTCTGTATGGAAAGAGGCCTGGGGACGGGGCTGTTGTAGTCAGAGGAAAGGCCATGGCACGTCCATAATGAAAAAGGACAGAAAGAGGGAGGCATGGTCCATGCAGTTGCATGGGCATCAACAGCACTGTGTTTGGGGTAACACCCCTTAGATGTAGAGAGAGGCAATCCTCTCACTGCAAAGCACATTTCATGCCTCCTCCCACAAGGGTCAACTCAAATTCCACCTTCTGTTTGAAGCCTTCCTGGAACTGAAACCACCAAGCAAAATTAAATCCCCATAGAA
This sequence comes from Myotis lucifugus, assembly GCF_000147115.1. Classification (NCBI taxonomy): domain Eukaryota; kingdom Metazoa; phylum Chordata; class Mammalia; order Chiroptera; family Vespertilionidae; genus Myotis; species Myotis lucifugus. Next base: position 224,082 of record NW_005871240.1, on the reverse strand, counting down.
TTTATTGCTGGTGATGTTGCTCTGAAGATCAAGAGAGATAATGCAGATTGAAACGCTATAGGAAGGGATAGATTTACTTACAGTGTCTGTTTTGACATGAAAGGAAACATGAAGAAGATGCTGCTATCTTAACCTGTAATTAATCTTCTCAACTTTCTTCATAGGGTTCAAATGAAAGGGCTCAGTGAAGAATGAGTAAATAAATTTTAATTGGCTTAGCTTGTTATCAGAATTTGGGATTCAATGCCTGTTTTTGCCTGGGCTTATATATCTGGACCACTGTCTGCAGAAGCCAATTTTCCTTTTCAAAGGAATCACTTGACTCAGAACTGGTAATCAGCTCTAAGAGAGAAAGAAAATATCTCTCCCTGAACTATACTTCATATAAAGCAGCCAGAGAATACTTTGAAACCCAGCTTCACCAAGAGCACGTATCATCCAAAGCCTGATAGAGATCCCAGGATCTCTCAAACCAATAAAACCCTAGCAGTCACCAACAGACAGGCTTCCACATTTCCCTCTGAGCTATGGATACTGAGACAATTTGAAGAAACTGTCTGAATGGTAAAAGAATGAAGCTTCAGGTTCAATGAAGTTCAATTTCTGCTTTGGAGCCTCAAGAAGAAATACAGGCTGCAGAGGCAGCAAACTGGTTATCCCCATTTCACCCTGAGGAAATTCTGCCAGTCGGTATTCGTTGAGCAGTGAGTGGAAACAGAACCATCTGCAAGGTGCTCTCAGGAAACAGAAATGTGAAAGACAAATTTCTTTCCCTCAAGTACCTGCCACTATCAACAGAAACACCCCAGTGCTGTTCTACAGAGAGAACTCTGTTAGAGAGTTCATAGAGAGAATACTGGAGTGGTAGTTACTCTGGGCAGTCTAAGGTGGGCACCATGTATGCACAGCTGCTACAAGCAACTGGACAAACAGACACACTCACCATGACCCATGTGGACAACCCTGTTTTGTTTCATATACATAAATCTTCACCAGTGTCAGCATGTTTGGAAGAAAGCTGATAGATGCAGAAAGATACTTCTGACTTAGAAGAGACAAAAAGAATAATTTACTTTTACTTAAAAGACACTGATTCCGACTTAAATAGGAAGTGGAACAGTTTAGTTCAAAGGTGAACTTTAAGGAGAGTCCATCTTGGCTTAACTTGTGTTGCTGGTACAATCAAAAGCTGCCTAAGAGTTCTCTGAAGTTGGGAAACAGGCTCTAATCATTAGAATGCAGACCTTAGGTTGCAAGTTAAGAAAATATTTGTCTTTTAATCAACAAAGATCAATTGAATTTTACAGGCTGTTAGAGGAAGCCTATCAGAGACCATTTGGCCATTTGCCTGTCGACCTTATGGTGACCTTTTGTCATTTTTAGAAGACCTGGGTCATGAACCTGAGCAGCGGACCACCAGGACTAATTCTTCCCAGGAGCTTGACACCATCAGGGTATAGCTGACCTCAAGGCCTAAATTGACATCACCAGGTCTCAAGATACATTTCATAAAGAGCTCACCCTGCAGGACTTCAATCAGGAAGCGCTGTTGTCAACTGCATCCCTAGTGTGGCACCTTTAGTTTTTCACTGACCATAAAACTCTGAAAGGGCTGTGTGGACTCTAGCTGCATCTCTCCTCAGCTTGCCTTGTGGATGAGTGCCCTCCTGTACACATGCCTGTTATTGCAGCTGGTGTAAATGACACCAGGACTTTTTTTATGAGTCCATCTTCCCAGTGAGAATTATCGTTCTTTAGGGGAATGTGTGTATAACCTTTATTGAGATGAAGTATTCTAACACCAGACTTCCACATTAAAAAATAAAAATACTTATTGAAAGAAGGATGAAAAAGAGTGAGGGAAGGAAAGAGGTAAGGAAAAAATACAGAATTATAACTAATAACAATTGTTACCATTTATTTTTTAAATATATTTTTATTGATTTCAAAGAGGAAGGGAGAGACAGAGAGATTGAAACATCAATGATGAGAGAGAATCATTGATCAGCTGCCTCCTGCACAATCCCTGTTGGAGATTGAGCCCACAACCCGGGCATGTGCCCAGACCAGGAATCGAACCATGACCTCCTGGTTTATAGGTAGACGCTCAACCACTGAGCCATGCCAGCCAGACTGTCACCATACAATAGGAATGTTCTTATTTTAGAAATATTTTTATCATGCAAGTCTCAGAGAAACTGTAAGATATTTTTATCTTTGTCTTGCAGTGGAAAATTGAGCTCAAGAGTTAAACTTTCCTCAACTCACAGAAAGGAAAAGTGGTAAAATCCACATCTGAAGTCACTTTTGACTAACTTCAAATCCTGTGTTCTTATCTACCAAGCTCAGAAAACACCAGAGCCTAGAGAATTTGATAATCTTACCTAATCCCGTAACTAGTTAGTAGGAGGGTAATGGAAGACTGGATCTAGCACTTAGAAGCTCTTTGAAGGCAAGTGACAGAACCGCTTCTAGGTACTTGGCCATAAGCATTTTGCTGTAGATATCTTTGCCAAAAGCATTTTTGCTGCATAACTAATTGGCCATAAGGCAAGTTTGCTATAAAAAAGATAAAATCACAACATATAAAAGATGGATATTTAAAAGGACATAATGAAACATGAAAAAATAAATAAACAAAATTAAGGAGGATTTATTGTGAAACACAAAATTTCTCAATATATATGATGTGTGTAGATTCATGGAAATACTACAAAAATAACTGATTTGATTTTGTGGATTATATCTAAGAACTTTTCTTCATTCTATGGGAAATGTGAATTCAACTCTGCACACTCAAAGAAGTCCCTTTGCCTCTCTTTATCCTCCCAATGTTGTATGGTCCAAAATAAAAAACCAACTCCTGGGGCCAATCATAGTCACCAGGAAGAAATGCTAACTATTTTAAGACCACACCACATCTACTCATCACTGTATAGAGCATTATTATTATTATTTTTTGGTTTTCACTGTATAGACCATTATGAGAGCTAGCTTGCTAAGATTTTAGATTTATATTTAATATGATATATGATATGATTAATATAACATAATTGCAAGAACTTCATAAGTGGAAAAAACTAAAGTGACAATTAGCTTTAGTATATTAAGTCTGCTGAAGACAATTGATTTGTAAATGGAGAAATGAAGCCAGATAAGCAAACAAAATAAACAGTCAACCAGTTATTTTATCTTTTGTAAGGTGGTTGGTTGATTTGTCAATGAAGAGATGAAGCCAAACAAACAAACAACGTTAACAAATTTTTTATCTTTTTTAATTGAATTTATTGATGTAACATTGATTACTTAAATTACATAGGTCTCAGGTATACAATTCTATAATACATCATATGTATGCATATTTTATTGTGTGTTCACCATTTCAAGTCAAGTTTCCTTCCATCACCATTTGCCACCTCTTTACCCTCTCCTATCTCTCCCTACCCTTCTTTCCCTATAATAGTCACCATACTGTTGTCTGTTGTCTTTTTAAAGGCAAAATTGCCTTGCAGCCAATTAGTTATGCTGCAAAAATGTTGCAGCAAAAATGCTTGCAGCAAAGATGCTATAGCAAAAAATGAAAATACAGATGCAGACAGAAACCATATCAACTTCAGTTTGAATGTTTTACTGATCACAAGAAAAAGACTGTGTCTGGGCCTCAGGAACCATTGGAATCTGCAGACTAAACCCAGAGCTAAGAAAGTAACTGGGAGCGTTCACCTCACTTCTTGATTCCTCTGAACATCAGCTTCATACCTCCTGGCAGATGAGCATTTTCTGCTTCTCAGTTAAATGATGAAAAAATAGCTGCTCATAGTCCCCGAACATAATGACTCAAACACACCCACACAAGGAACCTTAGCTCAGTCCCAATCCAGAGCTAACCTGTTGTATGATTCTATTATAGGACATCATACTGGAAAAGGCAAACTATAAGAACAGAAATAAAATCAGTTCTGGTAATTGGGGGAGGGGATTGACTACAAAGGTTCATAAACAATTTTTTTGGAAATGCTTTATATTATGATTACTAGGGTCCCAGTGCATGAATTTGTGCACCTTGAAAGGAACTGTGGGCTATGAGGTTGCGGTGGGCACAAGGGCAGGTCTCTGCCCATCCTCCATTCCCCTGCTTGGCCCCTCCTGCTGCTGCCCCTGGTCTCCTGTCTGCTGGCAGCGCCACTCCTGCTGCCACCACTCCCAGTGCACTGACAGCACTGGCCCCGCTCGCACCTGCTGACAGCACAGAGCGATTGGAGCCGGCACCAGCAGTGAGTGCGAGTGGGGCCGGTGCCGTCAGCAGGTGTGAGCAGCGGCTGCTGCCCTGATCATCCCTGAGGAGCAGGTGGAGGTGCAAAAGCCCTGAGGGGTGATTAGGGCAGGCAGCCGCTGCTTACACCCACTGACAGCATTGAGTGATCGGGGCCGGCACCAGGTGCCAGCAGTGGGTGTGAGCAGGGCCGGCACTGGCAGCAGGTGTGAGCACTGGGCGGGACCGAGCCTCATGGGAACAAAGAATTTTCAGTAACCACCAGAGGCTCGCCCCAATGACAGCGACCAACACCCCGCCTTGGTCTGGTGCCCCCACTCACCTGCTCCACCCTCCCACCTTGGCCGATGCCCACCATGGTCCGTGTGTGCCCCCTGGTGGTCACCGCACGTCATAGCAACAGGTTGTTCGGTAGTTCAGTTTTTCAGTTATTCCAGCGTTCGATCTATTTATATATTAGGGTTTTATATATATATAGATGGTTGTGGGTGCATGACTTTATGTTTGTCAAAATTCATCAAACTATGTAACCCATAATGATGAATTATACTGTATCTAAATTATATCTCAAACTTGACTTTAAAAAAATAACAGGAATATATACTCATGGTACATCATAAATTCAGCACACAATGTGCTACTCTTTAAAGTCACAAAAATAGGTTTGACTTATATAGTAATATACCTAAATAATGGATGAAAACATTGCAGTTTTGTCCTTTTCTATGAAAATCCAGCATGCATATAGTCCCCCCCCACACACACACACACACACAAACACACAAGCCCAGGGAGCATCCCGGGAAATTCTAGAAAGATCTGGTTTCATATGACATTTAGAGATCTAATTGATCATAGCACATTCCCAACACTAAGTGCATTGCCATTTAATCGATGTGAGGTTACTGGAACCTTGTAAAATGAAAATAATCAATTCAATCATTGATTAAGTCATTCTGATCTTTCCTTTATAGAACATTTCTTCATTTACAATTTTCAAAGGAATAGGATTCTAAGGTTCTCCAGATGATAAGTTTAAAACTTGACCTAGACTTGTCAAAAGAGCAAAGTGAAGGCAATGAACAAAGTGAAGGGATCCAAAGATGAAGTAAAGGAATTCATAAGGAACTCCAATATAGGAGATGAAAATCTTATTCCATGAATAGAGAAGGCTCTTAGATTCATGGATGGTAGGCATTCACAGTTCATCTAAGACCTTACTGGGTTCCTCACATCCTAGGATCCAGCAGCTGTAGTTACAAAGGAGAGCTGCCCAGGTATACTGTGAAGAAGTACACGTTCTCAGTTGCATGACCCTCCAGGATCAATGCTTACCAACAGAAGTGCATTGCATATATGCATATGTGATTGATTTTCCTTGCTAGGTCAGGGAATATAGGACTCCTTATGAGAAGAACTGTAGTTTTCTATAGCCTTAGGATCACCTCAAAGGTTGGTTTTTCTAGGAAGTACTTGTCATCAGAATGAGGCACTGAAGGAAGTCCTCTGCCATAAGAAGAAAGAAGCTGGCATTGGTTACTGCATGCTTTATTGGGGCTACAGTCTTCCTCATTGTCAAGAGCCCATCCAGTGAGAAGATATCCAAACAAGAAATGAGCATCAGGTCTTCTTGCCCTGGCTCCCTGGGGCCCAGCTCCATGCCAGTCTTCCCAAGAGAGCCAGGCTGGAAACTGAGCATAGAAACAGGGGAAAGAATTGGACACTTGCAGCATACACGTCATAATTGTGTTTGTTCTCCCTCCAAAATAAACTTTTATGGTGTTAATTAGCACATATGACTTTTTTAAATCCTCACCCAAAGATATTTTTCCATTGATTTATAGAAAGAGTGGAAGGAAGGGAGAAGAGGAGAGAGAGAGAGAGAGAGAGAGAGAGAGAGAGAGAGAGAGAGAGAGAGAGAGACTGATTGGTTGCTTACTGCACATACCCCAACTGGGGCTGGGGAACTTCCAACTGAGGTATATTGAATCTGAGACCCTTCAGTCCTCAGGGTCTGATTCATGGATGCTAAGCATTCAGAGTTCATCTAAGACCTTACTGGGTTCCTCATATTGAACCAAACTTGTCAGGGCAGTGCATACAACTTTTTTAAAAGATTCTCTTATTGGCAAAATATAGAGAATTTTTTGAGTAATATGTAGGAGGTACAGGTGGTTTGAATTGGACCTGACAAGGGAACAGCATACTAATCCAAGGCGGTTCTTGAGACCAGTCACTGTTTCCTTTCACATGGGAAATGTGTTTTTGCACAATTATCCTTGTTCCCTTTGGTTCATTCCATTCTATTTTCTGTTCCCAAAGAATTGGTGTTCTCTATTTGTTCATGGGTTTTCTTCCCTCTTAACTTTAACATGACCTTTACTAATTCACTCTCATCTATAGTCAGTGATATGCAGTGATTAAGAGAAGAGGCTCTGGAATCACATAGACCTCAGTTTGAATCATTGCCCCACCAGTTATTACAGAGTCAAGTAACTTGCCTTCCCTGGGCCTGCACATTAAGAACAGTGTCTGGGTCATGGAGCTATTAAGGGGATTTAAAAGGTAGTCCATATAGTGTGCTAGATAGTGTCAGGCACATGGTAAGGACTCAATAAATATTACCTTTTATATCCTTACCACATCCCTTTAGCTTCTGTCTCCAGTTCTAATTTATAAATTCTCTGTGGCTCTCTGTTCAAATTCTTAAGAAATAAAATCAGATGGGCATAACTTGCCTACCAAAACACATAGCTACATGGATTAATGAGTATTCAGTCAGAAGTCCTCTTCTCAGTACCCCACCATAGCCTGCACATGAGTTTAGGTTACAAAACCTGTCTGTCAAAGTAGCAGAGACTATGGGGAAGCAGTTTCCTGAAGGAGAGGAAGGGCTGGTTGGTACTGCTCAGAATCTTAGAAAGTGTTTATAAGTACAGGCTTTTACAATATTGAACCAATATTTCTTTTTATCAGAAATGACAGTAGTAAATACTTATTATTGCTTTTTATGAGTTTAGCTGATAGTGTACATCTGTGTTTTTCTTAAGCCTATTTACTTTGAGAATTTCTGTTGTAGTTTGATTACAATCATCAACATAAGATAATAATTAAAAGGCAATTCTATAAATTGAGAGAGAGAGAGAGAGAGAGAGAGAGAGAGAGAAGAGAGAAAGACTTATAATGAGAGATTTACAAAATAAAATTGTTTCCATGAAATTGTCTTCTTAGCAATTATCCTCTGACATGGCAGTAGGTAGAGTGAACCGAACTGTATATGCCATTGCCTGTGTGGTGTGCATCTTCCTGAAGGTTAATTAGCTTCACACTGTACAAAAAATCCACATAAACCTCCCAGAAATGGGTATGAGGAGCTCAAGTTCAAGTGAAACCAACTGTGCAGAGAGGTCTGTGGACCTAATGAGTATGTTATTTGAAGGCCAATTCCATGAAATTTGTGGGCTGAATAATTAAGGCAATAGTTACTCTGGCCCCTTGCCCTCTGATTCCTCCCCAATCTATAGATTTATAAATGAGCATCATCACTGATAGAAAATGAGATAGGGTTCTATGGCTCATTTATGTCTGTGTGTGTGTATGATTTTGCCATATACACAAACTCATCATAGTTACTAAGGCAGCAGAACATGTTCTACTTTCCAAGAATCAGAAGAATCAGTCATAGTCTGTCAGAAAACAACCATTTGCCAATAAACTCTTCCAGAAGCCTAACCTTTGTTTAATATGTTATTGATTTTCTAAACTGTTAGTATGCTTTATAATGGCAATAACCTATATGATACCACTCATTACATCAGTTAATGCCTAGTTTACTAGAACATTAACTTTTGCCACAGGTAATTAACTGACAAACTGATTATGTTGTGTGTGTGTGTGTGTGTGTGAGAGAGAGAGAGAGAGAGAGAGAGAGAGAGAGAGAGAGAGAGAGAGAAGAGAGAGAGAAAGACTTATAATGAGAGATTTCCAAGAGAACATTAGTCATCTGTCTTTAAATGACTTGTGGGAACTCAGCAATGAAGCCCAAACTGTTCTTATTCTTACTTTCTCCTATTAGAAGAAATGGGCAAGTACTATTCAAATGCGTGCACACACACACACACACACACACACACACACACACACAGATGTAGATCTTGGGACTAGGATAAGAATTCTAAACCAATGTAAGAACATTTTGTTGCTCCATCATTGGTGCAAGGTAAGATTCATGTTTATTACTTTACATGAAGGTAGCATGACATATGAGAAGTTCTTTGTATTTTATTATATTCTCAACTTAGTATTTTTTATGAGATAATATTACTTAACCTATCTGTACTCATATATATGAAGAAGATGCCTTGCTATCTTCATTTTTTAAAAAAGTTTAAAAACTAGTATTTGGAAAAAACAAGACTTCCAGAATGGTGGAGTAAAGAGATTGGCAAATCCTATACCTAACACACAATGGATGTAATGGTCAAAAAAAGTCATTTCAATATTATTTGAAAAATCAACCAAAAGCATACACTGTCAGAGAACCATTTGTTTATGTTCAAAACACTGCTGAAATTTATGCTTCAGGTACAAACAGTGTAAGTCTATGACATTTTCATCTGTACCTGCTCCCTTTCTTCCCCTGTCCCCTGCTGAGCTCATTTTGGATAATAATTCTAAGGTGGGCAAGTCATAATCATCAGGAACTTCATTACCAGTGCACGCTAACTTGATTTTGTAACCCACATGCAGGAACTTTGTCTGAAGCAGTAGCTATCTTGGTGGCAAACCATCTAGGAAGGCCACCATCATAGCTGTCTGAATTGTGATACCGGACAGAGCAATTTAACATTCAACCCAGCAGTTTCATTTCTAAGTATCTACCCCAAAGAGGTGAACACACAGACTTGTACACAAATGTTCATAGCAGCATTATATATGTACTAGAGGCCCAGTGCACAAAAATTTGTGCACTCGGTGGGGGGGGGGGGTCCCTCAGCCTGGCCTATGCCCTCTTGCAGTCTGGGACCCCTCAGAGGATTCCACCTGCTGTGGCTTAGGCCCGCTCCCTGGGGGACCAGGCCCAAGCTGGCAGTCAGACATCCCTTTGGCAGCCCAGCAGCCCTCGGGGGATCTCCACTTACCAGCAGGTAGCAGACATAAGCTGCAGTCGGACATCTTTAGTGCTGCTGAGGAGGCAGGAGAGGCTCCCACCACCACCTCTGTGCTGACAGCCATCAGCCTGGCTTGTGGCTGAGCAGAGCTCCCCCTGTGGGAGTGCACTGACCACCAGGGGGCAGCTCCTGCATTGAGCATCTGCCCCTTGGTGGTCAGTGTGTAGTGACCAGTCATTCCCAGTCGGTCTGCTGTTAGGGTCAATTTGCATATTACCCTTTTATTATATAGGATAGAGGCCTGGTGCACGGGTGGGGTCTGGCTGGTTTGCCCTGAAGGGTGTCCCGGATCAGGGTGGGGGTCCTGCTGGGGTGCCTGGCCAGCCTGGGTGAGGGGCTGATGGCTGTTTTCAGGCTGGTCAAGCCGCCCCAGTGGGGACCCTCACTCCATGGAGGTTTGGCCAGCCTGGGTGAGGGGCTGATGGCTGTTTTCAGGTTGGCCACACCCCCTTTAGGGTAGGGGGTCCCCACTGGGGTGCCTGGCCAGTCTGGGTGAGGGGCTGAGGGCCGTTTTCAGGCTGACCAAGCCTCCCCGGTGACAGAAGCTCCCAGGCTCTCCTTTTTTTCTTTTTTTTTTATTCTGGGATTTATTTACCTTCTATAATTGAAACTTTGTAGCCTTGAGTGGAGCTCAGAGCCAGCCAGGGCAGGTGGGAAGCTTGGCTTCCTCCATTGCCAGGGGCAACCCAAGCCTCCTGCTCGCTCCAACTCCGTGGCCATGGCTGGCTGAAAGCAGGTATCTGGGGTTTATTTATCTTCTATAATTGAAACTTTGTTGCCTTCAGTGGAGCTCAGAGCCACCTGCGGCAGGCGGGGAGCTTGACTTCCTCCATCACTAGAGCAACCAAGCCTCCTGCTCACTCCAGCTCCATGGCTGCTAGCCGCCATCTTGGTTGGGTTAATTTGCATATAGTTGCTCTGATTGGCTGGTGGGCATGGCTTAAGGTGTAGCAAAGGTATGGTCAATTTGCATGTTTGTCTTTTATTAGTGTAGATAATAGTAAAAAAATAAAATAACCCATATGTCTATCAATTGAAGAATAGAAAAAATGTGATATATACATAAAATCAAATATTATTCAGCAATGAAAAAGAATGAGCTACTGCTACATGCTACAACATGAATGAATCTTCAAGAAAATAGCTAAGTAAAAGACACCAATACCAAAGATCACATATTGTATGACTTCACTTACATAGAATGTCCAGAAAAGGCAAATCTATACAGACAGATAACAGATTAGTAATTGCCAAGGACTGGGGGTAAGGCTTTGGAGTGAACTGGAGTGGGCAAGTGGGATCATTTCAGATTGTGGTTATGGTTACACAACTCTATAATTAACTAAAAGACCTTTAATTGTATAATTAAAATGGGCGAATTGTATGGTATATAAATGTCCCTGAATAAAGCTGTTAAAATCAGTATATAAGATAGTATGAAGATATGAGTAAGAATACTAGCACTAACACAGAATAAGTATTAGCTCTATTATAATACCCTAACTTCTCTTAACATATGAAGCATCTTGAAATAGCATTGAAAGTAATTTCTACAAAGCACATCTCTTATTGCTTCATAATATACTAAAATAGAAAATTCTAAGAGCCTTATTACTTTCCCTGGTGTATCTTAAAAATTTTCCCATTTGGAAATGGTCTCATATATCATGATAATAATTTCAGATAATTATAAGAGAGTATGTTCTGAAATTACATGTGTTCTAATAAACTACATACAAGAAAAACATAAGAATTACCTCATGTTCCAGCAATTGAAAGAGAGAAAAATTATTGTTTGTAATTTGTTCTGGCATTAGATAATGCAATGCACTGAATATAAGAGTGAATACCATTACAGATACCAAGATCTTCTGAGGTTGATGTAATTGTCAATTTTTAAACTAATTAAAAAACTTAAGACCATTGTCCTTATGTTCCCTTACAGAGTTTCTTTGCTAGAGATTGATCAGAAGCTGTTTTATATTTTGTCAGAAAAACAGCAACTTAAGAAAATAGTCATTTTGTGCTGAAAAGATTTTTCCTAAAAAGTAAAAGATAAAGTTATCAACAATATGCTTTCTTCTTCTTTAAATTTAAAATGTTAGAAGGGCCATTTCCACATATGAAATTTATATAATACATATGTACTCACATATGTATGCATATAGATGCATATGTAACATATATGCATATATTTAAGTAAATTATATTTCATAATGTTAATAAGGATGTGGGAAATTTGATAATACCGTATGTTGCTAGTGACATTGCCAAATGGAAAATAATGTGTCCATGTTTATCTTGAAACATAAAAATCTTCATGCCCATGGCTAGTAATTCTTTTTGAGAGCCTGTCCAAATATCCTTTCACTTGGGTATCACTTCAATAGGTGCAGCCTCTTTGGGGTCAGGATACGTGTGGGTATGAGAAAGAACAATCTGACTCAAAGAATGTTAAATATTTGCTAATTTCAGAGTATCTGTCTGCATGATGACAAAAAATTAACAAAGACTAATGTAAATTAAATCTCTTTTCTCCTCTGACACTTCCTACAAAGCCCCCTAATTCAGCTTTATTGCCACATCAATCCATAGCCAATGTAAATTATTAGAGATATTACCAAAAGATCTTGGCAGACTGAATCTGGAATTGTGACCTTTGAGGCTAATGTAGAAACAATTGTCACTTCAGGTCCCATTTGGTAAGGTTTTACTGTTTTTAATGCTTTTGGTACCTTGTGACCTACAGTATCTGCCAATGAGCATGTGCAGAATCCTCATTTAAATCCCTGAAATTTTTATAGCTTTATACCAAACATATCATTTATGTGGCAGATTGGTAGATGAAACTCTTCCTGTAGAATCAGAATGAGGCCACAAAGGCTGAAAAGAGAACAGCAGTTGCCTGGTAACCACACTAAGTCAAGGGGCTGGCTCATCTATGCAGGATTTGTAAAGGGGTCACCCAAAGCTGGGTCTTATTGCATTGACAAATCACCAGTCTCCAGCTCAGATAAGAGGGTGAGATTAAAAGTCAATATAGTTAATCTCATTTTTGCTGGTTTGCTTTTATTTTCTTTTATAATTCCTACTGAAATATATCCAAAAGAGAAGGGCACATATTAATAAGTGTGTAGCTCAATAAAATTGTATGAACTAATTTACCCATAACACTAGCACCAAGTCAGGAACCAGAATACTACCAGCACCATAGATTCCTCCTTCAAGCTTTTTCTAGCCAGTCACTCCACTCTTCTTGACCTCCAATATAACAGAATAACTTGACCTAGGTTAAGGATTTTATATAAATGGTGTCAAGTGTATATCCTCTTATGCCTGGCTTCATCTACTCAATATTGTGTTTTTGATAGTTTAGTGTGTGCAGATGTAGAATGATCATCCTTAATGCTGTATAGCATTCCATTGTGTGAATATACCACCATTTATCTTTTCATTCTATTATTGATGAGCAATTGGACAATTTTTAATTTGGGTATATTACAAATACGGCTTCTACAAACATATATTTGTTGAACACATGTGTGCATGTCTGTTAGATATACTCCTAAAGAGTACAATTGCTACATCATAGAGAATAGATACATTCCACTGAAGTATATAATGCCTAGGCATTTTCCAGTCACTATATCAATTTATACTCCTACCAGTAGTATATGAGAATTCCAGTTGCTCCACTTCCTTCACTAACACTTAGTATTTTTGTTTTAATTTTAGCCACTCTGGTGGGTGTATGGGGTGGGTATACAGTAGTGAGAGGATTTTTTTTTCAAGAAAGGTTTAATTGTGCTATGCTTCACTTCCCCTAAACTCAAGTGAGAGGAGCTTTGGGAACTACAAGAAAACCTTAAAATGTGTTTGTAAGAGCTTGAGGAACAATAGGACATCTGACTCCTGCCTATGAATTCTATGAATATGCTAGGTATGGGAAGAATTCCCCCACCTACCCTTCTTTTGTTCTTATGGCCAGACCAATAATTAATAAAATTGAAACAAGACTGTATTAACAGGAGAAAAACAATTTAATACTTGAGCATGAGAGATCACAATATGATGTTCAGGTCATAAAATGAGGCTCAAAGAAATGATGGAACCATACATATTTTTATACTTTTTAAACAACACCAAAAAAAAAACCCACAAGAAATTTGTGAGAAATTGATAGGACAAAGAAAATTAGTGCTCATTAGGAAGGAATCAAAACAAGGTTTGGGCTTAGGTAGTAAATTAGTAAAGGCATAACAATGTTTGTTTATATAGGCTTTTTTAACTCTATATTTTATAACTCTTGTAATAAGGTTGTCTCTCAGCCCTTCAGGAGTAGGGAGTACACCTATCATGGAGACTTATCTTCTCCTTTTAGGGGGGCAAAGGAGAGTTATAGAGACCTTTCTGCTTGTATTGCTTCTCAGGTGATTTTAGTTCAAAATAATAATATGCCATTGTGTGGTATCTTGGGGCCAGTGTACTCTTGGCTCTGACAACTGATACTACTGCCCATTGCGATTGGCAGAATGGAGAGGGCTGCCCTGGGAGCAAGCTCCTCTTTCAACAAAGGTGAGGCAGAGGTGCAGATTTCCTGATATGACTTTGAAAAAGAGAGCTGATCTGGGTTTTCTCCAAATTCATTCCAATCTAGAGGATTGATTAGAGATACACAGGGACCCCAATTATTAACAGCTAAAAGTCCAGAGGCCAAGGCTGAAGTCCTGTACAGCTAGCCAGACAAAAGGCATTCACCTCACCAAGGAGTCGAAGTGGGAGACGTCCAACAGGAAAATTGCTAAGGATATCATAAATACACCGCATGGGAAGGAAAGAGGCATCATTGAACAAATATTATCACTAGAGTGTCCCAACACCAGATTTTAACTAACACAGCCACATTAGGGCAACTAAACTCTTACCCTTTTCACCATTGCCCTGGGGTCAGCCATGTAATAATTAGCAGTGGTTAAGAGAAGAAACTAGTTCCTGTCCTTTTCCTTCTGTAGGCTTCCAGTACTCAAGAAGGGGATGTGCTTAAGGAAGAGAAAAGTTTAACTCTGAATAAGATTGGCATTTGAAATAACACTAGAGTAGACTGGAGCTAAGTCATTATGAGATGAGATTGAACTTGTCAATGCTTTAAAGAGATTAATTGTTTTATTGTTTAAGAAGGACTAGAAAAACTGGAGAGCATATCAAGGATTTCATACAAGGGCAGAGAAAGAACTGATCTCCAGTAAGAATTAAAAGGAGGAGGATGAGAAAGCATAAGGAAGAATTCCATACAATATAGGTGATTGACTTAATGTTTAAAAAAATTCTGATAACCCCAAAGTTGATTTCCCTATGATAATCAGTCTCTGACCGATACAGTTTATAGGCAAGTAGTAAGCGGCGAGATGTTTAAAGTTAATGTGAAAATTGCTACAGCAGAAAAGGCATTTGACAAAATCCAACCCCCTTTCCTGATAAAAATTCTCAGCAAAGTGGGAATAGAGGAATCATACCTCAACATAATAAAAGCCTTACATGACAAACCTACAACAAATATCATAATAAATGGACAAAAACTAAAACCATTTTCCCTAAGAACAGGAACAAAACAGGGATGCCCACTTTCACCACTCTTGTTAGACATAGTACTAAAAGTGCTAGCCATGGTGATTAGACAAGAAGAAGAAATAAAAGGCATCCAAATTGGAAAAGAAGGAGTAAAATTTTCATTATTCACAGATGACATGATATTGTACTTAGAAAACCCTAAAGACTCCATCAAAAAACTGCTAGACTTAATAAATGAATTCGGCAATGTAGCAGGATATAAAACTAACACCCAGAGATATATGGCTTTTTTATACACCAATAATAAACTCACAGAAAGAGAAATTTTAAAAAAATCCCATTTACCATTGCAACACAAAAGTTAAGGTACCTAGGAATAAATTTAACCAATGAGGTAAAGGACCTGTACTCAGAAAATTACAGAATGCTGAAAAAGAGATAGAGGAAGAAATAAACAAATGGAAGAATATTCCGTGTTCATGAATTGTTAGAATCAACATCATTAAAATGTCCATCCTACCCAAAGCAATCTATAGGTTCAATGCAATCCCCATTAAAATACCAACGGCATACTTTAAAGATCTTGAAAAAACTCTCCAAAAATTCATCTGGAGTAAAAAAAAAAAAGACCCCAAATAGCTGCAGCAATCCTGAGAAAGAAGAACACAGTAGTAGGGATCTCAATACCAAATATCAAGCTATATTACGTAGCCACTGTTTTCAAAACTGTCTGGTACTGGCACAAGTACTAGACATATAGACCACTGGAACAGAACAGAGAACTCAGAAATCGACCTAAGCCATTATGCTCAATTAATATTTGACAAAGGAGGCAAAAGCATACAATAGAGTCAAGATAGTCTCTTCAAAAATGGTGTTGGGAAAAGTGGATGGGTGCATACAAAAAAAATGAAACTAGACCACCAACTTATACCATACACAAAAATAAACTCAAAATGGATAAAGGATTTAAACATAAGACAGGAAACCATAAAAATCTTAGAAGAAGCTATAGGCAGTAAAATATCAGACATTTGTCGTAACAATATCTTTACGGATACAGCTCCTATGGCAATGGAAACTAAGGAGAAAATAAACAAATGGGACTACACCAAAATAAAAAGCTCTGTGCAGCAAAAGAAACTATCAACAAAACAATAAGAGAACCCACTGCATGGGAGAACATATTTGCCAATATTATCTCCAATAAGGGTTTAATCTCCAA
The DNA here is from genome assembly GCF_000147115.1 of Myotis lucifugus. NCBI lineage: Eukaryota > Metazoa > Chordata > Mammalia > Chiroptera > Vespertilionidae > Myotis > Myotis lucifugus. The sequence continues at coordinate 207,845 of NW_005871240.1, read as the reverse complement.
AATTTATAGGGAACTCCTACAACTTAACAAAAGGAACATAAACAATCCAATACAAAAAAATGGGCAAAGGACCTAAATAGACACCTTTCGAAAGAGGACATACAGAAGGCCAAGAGACATATGAAAACATGCTCAAAGTCACTAATCATCTGAGAGATGCAAATCAAAATAACAATGAGGTACCATCTCACACCTGTCAGAATGGCTATCATCAACAAATCAACAAACAAGTGCTGGAGAGGATGTGGAGAAAAAGGAACCCTCTTGCACTGCTGGTGGGAATGCAGACTGGTGCAACCACTGTGGAAAACAGTATCGTATTCCCTCAAAAAATTAAAAATGGAACTTCTATTTGACCCAGTAATCCCACTTCTAGGAATCTATCCCAAGAAAACAGAAACACCAATCAGCAGCACAATTTACAATAGCTAAGATTTGGAAACAGCCTCAGTGCCCATCAGCAGACGAGTGGATTAGAAAACTGGTACATCCACACAATGGAATTCTATGCTGCTGTAAAAAAGAAGGAATTCTTACCATTTGCAGCAGCATGGATGGAACTGGAGAGCATTATGCTAAGTGAAATAAGCCAGTCGGATAAAGATAAATAGTAGTATCACATGATCTCACTCATCTGTGGAATATAATGAACAACATAAACTGATGATAAGAAACAGAACCAGATTCATAGAAGCATCAAATAGACTGTCCAACCTATGAGGAAGGTGGGTGGGGAGCAGGGGTGAGGGAGGAAGAGATCAACCAAAGGACTTGTATGCATGCATCTGAGCATAACCAATGGACACAAACTGGGGGGGCGGGGGTGAGGGTGTGTGCTGAGGGTTGGGGGCAGCTGTGGGGAGGTCAATGGGGGGGAAGGAGACTTACATAATATATTAAACAATAAAGAAATCCTATCTAATAAAGAGAGAATATGCTAATTGACCCTCACTCAGTCATAAAGATGGCAGCACCCATAGCCAATAAGGAGGGAATATGCTAATTGACTGTCCTGCCCTCAAAGATGGCGGCGCCCACAGCCAAAAGATGGCTGGCAGGGCTGGACAGTTGTGGACGATCTGGCCAGCAGGGGAGGGCAGTTGGGGTGACCAGGCCAGTAGGGAAGGGCAGTTGGGGGCAATCAGGCTGGCAGGGGAGCAATTAGCTGTCAATCAGGCTGGCAGGGGAATGGTTAGGGGGTGATCAGGCTGGCATGCAGAGTGGTTAGGGACGATCAGGCAGGCAAGCAGATGAGCGGTTAGGAGCCAGCGGTCCCATATTGTGAGAGGGACATTTGACTGCCGGTGTAGGCCCGATCCTACAGGGGTCCCCCAAGGGATCCCAGATTGGAGAGGGTGAAGGCTGGGCTGAGGGACACTCCCCCCAGTGCACAAATTTTGTGAACCAGGCTTCTATTTGAATAGAATCAAACAAACAAATAAACAAACAAACAAAAATCACTACTAGACTTAATACATGAATTCTCCCATGTAGCAGGATAGAAAATCATCTATCAGAAATCTATGGCATTTTTATATACCAATAATGACTTCTCACAAAGAGAAACTAAAAAACAATCCCATTTACCACTGCAACAAAAAATTAAGATACTTAGGAATAAACTTAAGTAAGGAGGTAAAAGACCTGTACTCATAACACTACAGGATGTGATAGAGGAAGATATAAAGAAGTGGAAGAATATACCATGTTCATGGATTGGTAGAATCAACATCATCAAAATGTCCATACTACCCAAAAGAATCTATAGATTCAATACAATCCCTATTAAAATACCAATGGGGCCCCACCTGTGTGGCTCAGTGGTTGAGCAACTACCTATGAACTGGGAATTCACAGTTGGTTTCCCGGTCAGAGCACATGCCCAGTTTGCGGGCTCAATCCCTTGTGTGGGACTTGCAGGAGGCAGCCAATCAATGATTCTCTCTCATCATTGATGTTTCTATCTCTCTTTCCCTCTCCCTTCCTCTCTGAAATTTTATATATATATATATATATATATATATATATATATATATGTATATTACCCACAGCATATTTTCACAGATCCTAGAACAAGCACAACAAAAATTTATACGGAACCAAAAAGACCCCCAATAGCCACAACAATCTTGAAAATGAAGAACAAAGCAAAGTTGGAGGAATCAAAATATTAGATATCAAGTTATACTACAAAGCCACTGTACTCAAAACAGCCTGGTACTGGCACAAGAACAGGAATATAATTCAATAGAACAGAACAGAGACCCAAGAAATTGACCCAAGCCATTATGCCCAATTAATATTTGACAATGGGGGCAAGAGCATACAATGGAGTAAAGATAGTCTTTTCAATAAATGGTGTCAGGAAAATTGAACAGGTAGATACAAAAAAGTGAAACTAGACCACCAACCTACACCATACACAAGAATAAACTAAAAATGGATAAAAAATTAAATGTAAGTCATGAAACTATAAAAATGTTAGAAGAAACCATAAGCAGCAAAATGTTAGATATCTCTTGTAGCAATATATTTATGGATACATCTAGGGCAAAGCAACTAAGGAGAAAATAAACAAATGGGACTGCATCAAAATAAAAAGCTTCTGTACAGTAAAAGAAACTATCAACAAAATGAAAAGAGAGCCCACTGCATGGGACACATATTTTCCAATGATACATCCAATAAGGAGTTAATTTCCAAAATATATAAGGAACTCATACAACTTAATGAAAGGGATACATATAACTCAATTTAAAAATGGGCAAAAGACCTAAATAGACATTTCTCCAAAGTGGACACAGAGATGGCCAAAAGACATGAAAAAATTATCAAAGTCACTAATCATCAAAGAGATGCAAAGTAAAATGACAATGAGGTATCACCTCACACCTGTCAGAATGGCTATCATCAACAATCCAACTCCAACAAATGACAAGTGCTGGTGAGGTTGCGGAGAATAGGGAACCCTAGTACACTGCTGTTGCGAGTGCAGACTGGTGCAGCCAATATGGAAAACAGTATAAAGTTTCCTCAAAAACTTAAATATGGAACTGCCTTTTGACCTAGTGATCCCACTTCTAGGAATATATCCTAAAAAATCAGAAACATCAATCAGAAAAATATATGCACCCCTATATTCATAGCAGTACAATTTATAGCTAATATTTGGAAACAACTCAAGTGCCCATCAGCAGGTGGGTGGATAAAAAAGCTTACATTTGCACAATGGAATGCAATGCAGCTGTAAAAAGGAAAGAACTCTTACCATTTGCAACAGCATGGAGGGACCTGGAGAGTCTTATGCTAAGCTAAATAAATCAGTCAGAGAAAGATAAGTATCACATGATCTCACTCATATGTGGAATCTAACAAACAAAATAGATTGATGAATAACATAAATCCAGAGACATGGAAGCATCATACAGAATGATGAATTACAGAGGAAAGGCAGCATTGGGAGCATTTCAATGGGAGGGGGAGACTTTGTTTCTGCTATTATGATAGAGAGTAAGAAGAAAGAGGGTTTTAAGTTGTGTTTATTGTCAAAAAGTATAAACATCCATAGCCATTTCTTTAGAGACTAAGGTATAAAAATGAAATGGTTTTCCAATTGGTTTTCAATGGTCAATTGTGATGGTTTTTTCTTTTTCATCTAATGCAGGGGTGAGGGCTGGGAGGGGTGTGATTAACAGGGAAACTTATATGCATATATGCATAACCCATGGACACAGATAATAGAGTGGTAAAGGCCTGGGAGGGGCAGTAATTGGATGCAGGGAGTCAATGGGGAAAAAACACAAACAATGGGGACATCTGTAATTCTTACAACAATAGGAAAAAATATACAAATAATTAAATATATTAAAATAAAAACCAAAAAAATTAAAAGTAGTTTAACAGTTTTGAGTACATGAAACAATTTATTCTTGTATTATTTTTATTAATTATTGTATTATTTCCATATGAACTACTGTACACCTACTTTTGCCAACCTCTGTATGAGTAACTATATCGTAGTTTCAATTGATTTTTAATTAAATTTACATAATTTAAGAAAGTAGTTACACACATCCTATATAATAAAAGCCTAATGTGCTAAGTGTCCAATCGTTCATTAGACCATTCGACCAGTTGCTACAACATGCACTGACCACCAGGGGACAGATGCTCCCACCGGTAGGTTAGCTTGCTGCTGGGGTCTTGCTGATTGGGACTGGGTGAGATGGGCCAAACACACCCTGTAGCCCTCCCTCAGTCCCTCCCCAACCCTGATTATGCACTCATGGGGGTCCCTCAGCCTGGCCTGAGCCCTCTCACAATCTGGGACCCCTCAGAGGATGTCAGAGAGTCAGTTTCAGCCTGATCCCCACAGGCCAGGCCAAGGGACCCCACTGATGCACGAATTCATGCACCAGGCCTCTAGTATTACAATAAAGAGACAATGATAGAGGCTGCTATTTGTTAAAAATTAGTTTTACACATTACAGCAAAAATACACCATATTAACTTCATTCTAATAGAACATTTCCTACAGCCCTTGCCTCCCTTTTGGTACAGCTTTGCATTTTTCTAACAGCTGGGAGTATATAAATTTAAATTTGGTCTATGTTTGGTCTATTCCCCGTGTATATTTCCTTCCTTGCAAAACTGTTGTGGCTCCTTTTAAATTTGAATTATTAAGGTAATTCAGACGAAGTTATGCTGCAACCAATCTTAGCTCTTAATAGCTTATTCACGTGTGTTGATACATGAAATGGGCTTTATTTTGTATTTTAGGAAATTGACTAGTACATTGTGGCTTTCTATTCTGGAAGTGTAATGTGTTAGCTAGAAATAGCCCAAAGCATTAAAGAAATAAATGTAAAGCACAATTGGTCGGACCCACTGGAGTTTTTCATCATGTCCATTCCTAATATTCCAGGAAAAGCAACAAACTTCATCTTTGCTTTCTATGAAATAAAAAATTCTGGCCTTGATTATTACCCATTCTTAACTATACTCTTAGTGTATTCAGACATACTACATTCAGTGGAACTTCCCCTGTAAATCAATGAAATAGGTCCCAATCAAAAAATACTTCATACTATTTTTAGAATTTGTTTTCAGAGGGATTCCTATAATCTTAAACCGGTTCTTAGTTTTCTGCAATATATAAAATTTTGGTTTTTCTTTCTGCTGTCACATTGATGAAAATTATAAATAAATGTGGTTACAATAGCCCAAGGAATCTTCCTTAATAACACGAATAACAGAAAACAATGGAATAAACCCTCTAAATTTGATTTGTATTCAACATATACCTGAAGTGGAGAGAGATGGCTTGGGCTGGAGGATGTAGTTAAGTAAAAAGTATTCACAATCTCCTCCCCTGTTCAACTCTTTGCCTGCAATTCTGGGGCCTTTGATTGGGCAGAATTGGAGAAGTGGTCAAGATAAAGGGTGATAAAAGATGAATACATTTGAACTATATTGGAAACAGCAGAGAGTAAGTGGTGAAGACAGCATGGATTTGACTATAAGTAGGTTTGGGGTTTGGGGAGTTTGGGAGCATTTCAATGGAAGGGGAAAAGACTGTTTCTGCTGCCATGCATAGCATATTGTGATAGAGTAAGAAGAAAGAAGGTTTTAAGTTGTATTAATTGTCAAAAAGTATAAACATCCATCGCCATTTCTTCAAAGACTAAGGCATGAAAATGAAATGATTTTCCAATTGGTTTTGGATGGTCAATTGTTTGTTTTTTGGTGTTTTTTTTTTCATCTAATGCAGCACTGTATACATTTAGCATACCATATCCCTAATCCTGACACAGTAATTACTATTGTACTCATTTTACAGATGAGAGAACTGGGGTTCAGAAATGTTAATTGGCTTGTTCAAAGCCCCACAGTTACTAAGTATACCTGCTGGAGATTTTAACCTGATATGTATGAATCCAAAATCTATTTTCCATTCTAACATGCTGCTTCCCTACGCATTTTTCCTTCTGGGCAGAAAAAGTAAAGCAAGCATTAGGAGGAAAGAATTATGGAACTTTCCCTTTTATCATTCTGCTGCCAACATAAATATTCCCTCCCTAAACTTATTTTAAATTGAAAGAGGAGTGCTATTAAATAATAGTACATAATTGAAAGGAAAAAGCAGACAATTATCTGGTTCAATTGAATTTTGTTTGACTTATTTCTACAGCTAGACATTGCTTTTAGTGTGGGTGGCAGAATATACATTTAGAAACAAGGAATCAGTGGCTTGTGATAATGATACATAATAGGCATTCTCCTTTTCACACAAATCACAGACAAATGTGTGTTCCCAAAGACCCAAAGATTCATACAGAAATGAGAAAGAAAAAAACCAGTACTGAAGGTCCAGTTCTCTAAATAAAAGGGGAATATCACAGAAACATGAGGCAGTGATGCTTCATTGATCATTTGTCTACCTGGGATACTGTCAGTAATATTCAGGTTCAATCCTCTTTCTTATCAGAATGTTTGTCTGGCAGTGTCCTTACAGATTATCTATTTCTGCTGAATAACTTGCAGCAGGGCTGATAATCAAGAGAGAAAAGAAGCTGCCTTTGGAGATGAAAATTGTTTTCCAGTGACTGATTGTGCTAATCAATCTTCTACAAAGGAAATCAGGAGTAAAAGATGGCCAATAATTGCAAAACAGTGGTGTACACATGAAGAAAAATAATTGATGCACAAAGCACAGGAAAGCAACTCTTGAGAAAATGTTGCAGAGTTGGCTATTTTAAAAGTATACATGTTGGAAAGCAGTTTTTTACAATTTAACACCTAAGTCTTACTTTCAGTATGTGGGTAAAGGACTATGCCTACTTTACTCTGGTATTATAGTATTTGACAACACTTCATAATTTGTAACCTGGGATTTCTTGTTAGGAATCTGAAAACTCATTGAAAGTTATAAAAATTATCAAGATTGCTGACATAGGGATTGCATTTGCCTCTGATCATAATTTTCTGGTATGATAATCACAACTGAATTTATGGCAGACAATCTTTAATTCTAACGATTCGCAACTGTCAGTGCAGCTCAAGAAATAATCCCTAGTGTTTCAGTCTTTGTTTACAGTTTGCTTGTAAATTCACTGTGCTATCGCAAGTATAAAATCTGATGTAATATTGACTCTACAGTTATTTCTATGCAGATATTATCAGGTACAATCTAAAACTTATACTCCTCCCTATAAAAAAATATGGACTTTTTTTCCAATCTGTTGTGAACTTAACACAATTTTTTAGGATTGTCTAACTTGAGACAACTACATAAGAGATCCAGAATCATATGTGAGTAAAATATGTTAGATAAAGCCTGAAATTTTGGAAATCAATTTTGGCTGCTTAAAAGTGATTTTTCTTCCAATCTAAGAGAACATCAACTGTAAGACTTTTTAAAACAATTAAGGGCCCTAGCTTGTTTGGCTCAGTGGATAGAGCATTGGCCTGTGGACTGAAGGGTCCGGGGTTTGATTCTGGTCAGGGGCACATGCCTGGGTTGTGGGCTCATTTCCCAGTGGGGGGCATGCAGGAGTCAGCCAATCAATGTTGCTCTCTCATCATTGATGTTTCTATCTCTCTCTCTCCCTCTCCATTCCTCTCTGAAGTCAATAAAAATATATCTAAAAAATAAAATAAAACAATTAAGGAAAAAATATGTCACAAATTAAATTATAATATACTAGTGACCTGGTGCACAAAATTCATGCACATTAAAAGGGAATTAATTAGAGGAAATATTTTAATATTGCTATTTGCCCTTTCTCTATAATAGAAGTGTCAGAGATGAAAGAAAATTAGTAAAATGTATATGAAAATCTTCCTCCTGTCAGAGTCTGGGGCATTCCAGGGGAACCAGAGTCAAGTCCCCACCCACCCATGTGTGCCTTGAAATCACGTGAGACCCAGACCCGGCCAGCCCCACCCCCATTGGGCTAGATCCAACCCAGCCAGCCTGGAGGGCGTGGCCTGAGGTCCCCCAGCTCGGGCCAGGGTGTGTGCCTTGAGGTCCCCTGGCCCAGGCCAGGGGGTGCAGCCTGAGGTCCCCCATCAAGCCCTGCCAGGCGGGGGGCACAGACTCAGGTCCCCTGGCCAGGGGCAGGGTGTGTGGCCAGAGGTCCTCTGGCCAGGGCCTGGGCAGGGGGCATGCCTTGAGGACCCCGTCAAGCCCCACGGGTTGGGGGCATGGCCTGAGGTCCCCCATCAAGCCCTGCCAGGCAGGGGGTACAGTCTCAGGTCTGCTGGCCCGGGACGGGGTGTGTAGCCAGAGGTCCCCTAGCCTGGGGCCAAGGCAGGGGGCATGCCTTGAGGTCCTCTTCAAGCCCCATGGGTTGGGGGTGTGCCCTGAGGTCCCCTGTCAAGCCCCGCTGGGCGGAGAGCATGGCCTGAGGTTCCCTGTCAAGCCCCACCAGGCAGGGGGTGCGGCCTCAGGTCCCTGCTAATTGCTCGTTAAGGCTCGTTAGGGGAACTCAGCCTCTGCTGTGGGTGCAGCCATCTTGTGTTACAGAATCCCTGCCTCCTCTGTGGTCACAACCATTTTGACTATTATAGTGTGACGGTCTATTTGCATATTCCCTCTTTATTAGATAAGACTAGAGAACTGATGCACGAAATTCGTGCATGGGTAGGGTCCCTAGGCCTGGCCGGTGATCAGGGCTGATCTGTGGGGTGTCCAGCAGGGCAATGGAGAGGCCCTCACTGGCACCCACATTGGGTGGCCTGGCACCACCTGCTCACCGACCCTGCCCCCCGCTGCCACCGGTGTTTGCCTCTCTCTGTGGGGCTACTGGCAGGGCAATCGGGGGGGGGTACCTGCTGGCCTCTGCCTTGGCTGGCCTGGGGCCTGCAGGCTGGGGGCAGCTCCTGCGTTGAGCATCTGCCCCCTGGTGGTCAGTGTATGTCATAGCGACCGGTCATTCCACCAGTCATTCAGCTGTACAGTTAATTTGCATATTAGGCTTTTATTATATAGGATCGTGTTAATGAAAGTCCTGCATGATCTGGTCACACCAACCTCTTTTTTTTTTTTTTTTGATGTCTGCTCTTCCAAACGGCAACATCTCTTCATGATGGGAATCTCTCTAAGATCTCATGAAGCACTGTTATATTTCTTTGCATAAAATCATGAATTCATGTCCATGCCCCCAATGATAAGTATTTGCATTAATACTACTACATTTATGCCCTACTGCTGTATTTTCATGCCCAAGTAATTCTATATTTCAAACCAAATGATACTGTAATTACTGATAAGATTATAAAGCAATTAAACTCAATATGTTTAGTAACAGAACTCAATGGAAATGAAATTAAAAGCTATTACCAAGAATGCACATGGGCACGCAATGGCAAGTATAACATAACCACTAGCTAGACGATGGTTTTTATAAGATGCAGACACATCCTGATTTCAGAAAAGTTAAAATGTGAGAAGTGTGCATCTTAGGATTTATGAAATACAGTAATATATTGCAAGGTAAAACTTTAGAGGTAAAGTTGTCTAATTTCTTCATTTTTCACAGTAGCTCCATGAGGACTAATGAATTAAGAAAAGCTGTTACAGACGGTGATGAAAACTAGTCAACAATCTTAATTTTTACGGAAACATACTCTGTTAGTTCCTATTTTGATGATCTGCCCTTTTTGAATGATTTATTACTTTGTGATTTTCTTGTGATTGAAGACTGATGTACCTAATCATTTTATCAATTACTGATCATTGGAAATACTACATAAGTTGCTTATATTCCTTATAAAATGAACCTACTTGGCAATATAAGATGTTCTCAACCCATTGCGTAATTTCAATATCTTATTTACTTAAAAAAATATCCTTGATTAATCTTTCTAAAATTACACTTTCATTCTACCAAAGTAAATGTCTTCTTTTTGTTTCCTACATCACTTGTAGATTTCTCTATCCAATTAAAAAATAGTTTTATTGATTTCAGAGAGGAAGGAAGAGGGATAGAGAAATAGAAACATCAATGATGAGAGAGAATCATTGATTGGCTGCCTCCTGCCCGCCCCTACTGGGGGGATCAAGCCCACAACCCAGACATGTGTCCTTGGCTGGAATTGAACCTGGGACCTTTTAGTCCACAGGCTGACACTCTATCCACTGAGCCAAACCAGCTAGGGTTCTATCCAAATTTTCAAGGCTTTTCATAATTTAGCCTTATCTAAATAACAATTTTATTTTCCTCTACTGGAAACCACATTATCCTGATTTTTTATTTGGTCATTATAATGACTACTCATAAAATGCCTATAGAACTATTGTTTAATCTCAAATTTTAATTTCTGTCCAAGGAATCTTCTGAAAATTAAATAACTTATTGCATTATTTGGCTTTGGCTAATAGCATACAATGTGTACCATATCTGGGCTTTGAGTGTTACTAACTCTTGAATGCATTTGATAGAACCAGAAAAAGAGGATCTAGAATATCAGTTTTGACTTCCTCACCTGGCTTTCAAGGTCCATTTTAAAGTTGGTTTAGGTGGTGTTTGGTAGACATTGTTACACATCAGGTGTGTGTAAAAGACTTCTCAAGCAGAATATTACCTTTTCCATTCTTTTCCCATGACAATATATCTTTGTCAGTAATGAAGCTTCTTCCTAAAACAAGAAACCAAATTTAAAATTCATTAAGTCAGCCGTCACTGAATACATTAAAATTATTACTATATAACACATGGTTGATAATAGCTTTTGGTAATTATGTCCCTCACACATCTACTCTGCCAAAAAAATGGAGCTCAAAAATATTGAACGACTAATGCAATACAAAAAATAAGAAACTTCGTAGTAAAAATAGACTAACTGTGCTACTCAGTTTGGCTCAGTAGATAGAGCATAGGCCTGCGGACTGAAGGGTCCTAGGTTAGATTCTGGTCAAGGACACATGCCCAGGTTTCAAGCTCAATCCCCAGTAAGGGGCCTGCAGGACGCAGCCCATCAATGATTCTCATCATTGATGTTTCTATTGTTCTCTCCCTCTCCCTTCCTCTCTGAAATCAATATATATTAGACTTACTAGTACCTGAATGTGTTTGTCATCATTTAGAAAGTATTCTGGATCAGTAGAAGTATGCTCAACTACAGTTCAAAGGACTAAGGAGAAATTATATGTTGTTTGAGTTGGTTTCATGGGCAGTAATTTCCTTTCAGCTTTTCTCTTCTATAACTTAATAGACTGTGGTCCTAAGGACAATCTTTTTTTTAAAATATATTTTATTGATTTTTTACAGAGAGGAAAGGAGAGAGATAGAGAGTCAGAAACATCGATGAGAGAGAAACATCAATCAGCTGCCTCCTGCACATCTCCCACTAGGGATGTGCCCGCAACCCAGGTACATGCCCCTGACCGGAATCGAACCTGGGACCCTTCAGTTCGCAGGCCGACGCTCCATCCACCGAGCCAAACCAGTTTCGGCCTAAGGACCATCTTTAACCTGAAAGCCATGATCACTTTGCCATAAAGATTAGTCAACCAGATATATGATATAAGCTGTACTTTTCATATAAAACTATACCATCCTTCATAAGTATAGATGTTATGATCCAATCACTACCTTTTATATAGTGAAACACACACACATATAAGCACCATGTAGATATGAGCTTTAGATTTATTATTAGCACAAGCTTTGCAAAATTGTTTCATAAATCAAATAATATATCAGAAAATAAATTTAATATTAAAAAAGAGAATTTAATTAACATGATGTGATAAAACCATCAGAAAATGTGGCCTCAAGCAATTTCTCAATATATATAAAACATTAAACATATTAATTTTTTAAAAGCATACCATGTGTCTCTTTCATCAGGAACCCGCCAACATGGGCTGCATTAACACCATGAAGAAGGCAGCCGGGTTATCATCGAGAATACTACATGCGCTTAAGCAACAACTTCCACACATGTGCGAGGAGATTGCCATTATCCCCACCAAGAAGCTTGAAACAAGATAGCGGGCTATGCCTTACATCTGATGAAGCTGATTCAGAGAGGCCCTCTGGGAGGCATCTCAATCAAGCTGCAAGAAGAGGAAAGAGAAAGGAGAAATGACTATGTTCCTGAAGTCAGCCCTGGATCAGGAGATCCTTGAAATTGATCCTGACACTAAGGAAATGTTGAAGCTCTTGGACTTTGGCAATCTGTCTAATCTGCAGGTCACTCAGCCTACAGTTGGGATGAATTTCAAAATACGTGGAGCCATTTGAATCTCTTGCTATACTGTAATATTCTCAATAAACCATGAACAACCTTTAAAAAAAGCATACCATGTGATCTAAATAATGTGATTCTAGCGAGAATCTATACATATTATATGCAGTTACCAATATATATTTATCTATATATTAATATTTAGAAAGTTATATATCCAATTATAAAATGAGAACAGAGACTGGGCTGAGCCATGGCATTATGAAATACTATTCTGATAAAATAGGATTACTTTTGCATTTTAGTATGTTCATTTTATGTTACTGTTTTTTGTTTTGTTTTTTCCTAATACAGAGCATTCATACTTTCTGGAAGATTTATTCATAATGTAATACAAAAACATTATATTATGCCTATTAATGAAATAATGAAAAATTACTAATAGGTCAGTATATTTGCAAACTGCATGACAGTGGTCAAACTTGTGTTGTTAGATCACTCTGTCTGCCATTAGAAATGGTAGTATCTATAGAATTGATAGATCTTTAATCTGACAAATCTATGTAACCCATGGCTGCATTGGGTATAATAATAGGCAACAGATTATTTTTAGAATGAAATGCAATAATGTATGTAAAGTACCTAGTGTACTGCCTAAAACAGTAAGCAATCATTAATGGTTAATTTTTCATAAAAAAGTATGTTATTTTGAATTTTTACTTATAATCATATCAACAAATATATGCATCTTTTAAAAAAATTATGACAAAATCAGTTAAATAATGTTCAACTAAGAGTTGAGGAATCGGCCCGGCCATCATGGCTCAGTGGTTGAGCATCCACTTATGAAATAGGAGGTCATGGTTTGATTCCCAGTCAGAGCATATGCCCAGGTTGCAGGCTCAATCCCCAGTGTGGGGCGTGCAGGTGGCAGCCAATCAATGATTCTCTCTCATCATTGATGTTTCTATCTCTCCCTCCCTCTCTCTTCCTTTCTGAAATCAATAAAAAATATTTTAAAAAAAGATTTGAGGAATCCATATAGTAAACATGTAAACCTGGTAGGTATACGTACTTTGAAATCCCATGCAAATTTCACCAATCAATTGGTTTTGTACCAATTAGCTCATTAATAGGCATAATACAATATTTTCATATTTATTGTGAATAAATCTTCCAGAAAATGACTGCTCTGTATTGGAAAAAAAAACTCAATGTGAATTTCCAAATTAGAGTTAAGATATGAATAACTTTCCAAATTTGCTGGTTCATCAAAATCGTGTTTTTTTCCAGAACATCTTCCAACATTTGAAAGGACACTTTTGAGATAGTAGTCAACAATGTAATGACTTAATTACAAATCTAGTAGACTATGAACTTCATAACAGGGCCTTGTATTAGTTTCCTTGGGCTACCATAAAAAGTACCATAAACTGGGTGGCTTAAAACAACAGAAATGTATTCTCTCACAGTTCTGAATGCCTGAAGTCCAAGAACAAAGTGTCAGCAGGACCATGCTCTTTTTAAATCTCTGGGTAAGGATTCTTTCCATACCTCTTCCAGGTGTGTAGTGGTTGCCAGCAATCCTTAGCATTCTTACCTTGCAGCTGTATTTTTCCAATTCCTGCCTGCAACATCACATGGCTATCTTTTCTCTGTGTCTGTTTTCACATCAACTTCCCTCTATGTGTGTCTCTGTGTCCAATTTTTTCTTTTCTTATAAGGATTCCAATCATTGTATACTAGAGGCCTGGTGCACGAAATTATTGCACTTGGTGTGGTGGGGAGGTCCCTCAGCCCAGCCTGAGGCCTCTCACAGTCCAGGAGCCCGCAGGCCTAAGCTGTCAGTCAGACATCCTTAGCACTGCCATGGAGGCAGGAGAGGTTCCCGCCACCACCACTGCGCTCCCCAGCCTTGAGTCTGGCTCAGGACTTCTGGCTGAACAGCGCTCAAAGGGAGCGCATTGACCACCAGGGGGTAGCTCCTGCATTGAGCGTCTGCCCCCTGGTGGTCAATGCACATCATAGAGACCAGTTTTTCTTCCTTTAGGGCAATTTGCATATTAGCCTTTTATTATATAGGATTATATAGGATAAGCAGGAGAGCAGCCATTCATTTGGTTGAGCTGGAGGCAGAGTCAGAAGATCTCCAGTGTTGGCGGGCAATAGGTGTATCACTTAGCTCCACCCAGCAAGCCACTTCAACTCCCTGGGCTCCCGTGGAATGGTTTGTGAACTAGGAATTGCTGTAGGTTCCCTTTCAAAGTAACATTTTGAAAACAGCACATGCAATTTGAAGAAAATGCACTTTCTGCCCTCGCTGGTTTGGCTCAGTAGAAAGAGCATCGGCCTGTGGACTGAAAGGTCTCATGCCTGGGTTGCAGGCTCAATCCCCAGTATGGAGCATGCAGGAGACAGCCAATCCATGATTCACTCTCATCATTGATGTTTCTCTCTCTCTCTGCCTCTCCCTTCCTCTCTGAAATTAATAATAATATATATGAAAAGAAAGTGCACTTTAGCTCCTCTCCATCAGCAATGTCTTTCATCTCATGTGTTTGAATTCTCATCTCTAAGGGTTCGGATACATTCATCCCATGGTGATGTACATGCCACATATGATGCTATACACTGATCTTCCCTTAACAGTATTAAAACAATCAAGGAATATTTCCGGATTTTAAAAACTAATACACATACACGCTCAGACATATATTCACCCTAATGCAGTGATGGCGAACCTTTTGAGTTCGGCATGTCAACATTTTGAAAAACCCTAACTTAACTCTGGTGCCATGTCACATATAGAAATTTTTGATATTTGCAACCATAGTAAAACAAAGATTTATATTTTTGATATTTATTTTATATATTTAAATGCCATTTAACAAAAAAAAATCAACCAAAAAAATGGGTTCGCATGTCACCTCTGACACACGTGTCATAGGTTTGCCATCACTGCCCTAATGCATACCTCAAGGAATTCTCCAGAGAAAGAAATGAGTAAGATTAGCTTGGGATTATACATTGAATGGCCCCATCTCTGTCCCTGTGATCGCATATTGCTAAACTCCCAATCAGCATGTGTATGGCATTAATTATTCTGCTTTTATTTTCATTTATTCATTGAAAGGCTGACTGTCATAAAAGATAAGAACCTGAGTCTTAGAGTTAGAATGGGATTCAAGAGCCAGCCATCTCTTACAAGAATCATGATGTTTGGAAAACATCTCAACCTCCATAAAACTTAATTCCCTTGTTTGTAAAAGGCTACACTAAAAATAGCATCACCTGTTGCAAATGGTAAAAGTTCCTTCTTAGGCATAGTATTCCATTGTGTAGATGTACCACAGTTTTTTAATCCACTCATCTGCTGATGGGCACTTAGGCTGTTTCCAAATCCTAGCTATTATAAATTGTGGAGAGCATTATGCTAAGCAAAATAAGCCAGTAGGAGAAAGATAAATATCACATGATCTCACTCATATGTGGGATAAAATGATCAACATAATTTGATGAAAAAGAATAGATCCAGAGACAAATGGCAGGGGAGGGGGGTTAGAGAGTGACTTGTATGCATGCATATTAGCATAAGCAATGGACACAGACACTGGGGTGGTGTGGGCTTGCCCAGGGTGGGAATGGCTGGGGAGGGGGGCAGGGTCCATTGGGGGAAAATGAGACATATGTAACTTTAGACAATAAAAAAATAATAATAAATAGCATCTCCTTAGCAGCATTATTTATACAATTGAGATAATATTCATAAAATCCCTAGCACAGCATCTGGTGCATAGGGAAGCTCTAATGAATGTTTCTATTGTTATAATATTACTAGTGGCCCAGTGCATGAAATTCGTGCATGGAGGGGGGGGGTCCCTCAGCCTGGCCTGCACCCTCTTCAATCTGGGACCTGATCGGGCCTAAACTGGCAGTCGGACATCCCTCTTGCAATCTGGGACCACTGGCTCCTAACCGCTCACCTGCCTGCCTGCCTGATTGCCCCTAACTGTCTCTGCCTGCCTGATTGCCCCTAACTGCCTCTGCCTGCCTGCCTGATAGCCCCTAACTGCCCTCCCCTGCCAGCCTGATCTTGCCCCCAACTGCCCTACCCTGCCAGCCTGATCACCCCTAACTTCCTCTGCCTGCCTGATCACTCCTAACTGCCCTCTCTTGCCAGCCTGATCTCACCCCCAAATGCCCTCCTCTGCCGGCCAATTTGGTTCTGATTGGTCAGGCAAGTGCTGATCAACAGCTGCCACACAGTCTGGATCAGACCCTGTTTCTCTCCTCAGGCCTCTCTCTGGGCCTGATTTGCAATCCCCTCAGCAGTCAGTGCCGGGTCACCGTGCCTGCATCTTTAGCAGTCAGTGCTGGGTCGCCATGGCAACCCAGCACTGACTGCAGGACTGACTTCCGGTTGGTCGAGCCTCTGGTTGTGATAGACCCAGGGTTTTATATATTATGACTAGAGGCCCAGTGCATGGATTTGTGCACCATTGGGGTCCCCTGGCCTGGCCTGCAGGGATTGGGCCAAAATCAGCTCTCCAACATCCCCTGAGGGGCCCCGGATTGCAAGAGGGTGGATCTCAGGTGACCCACCCCAGAATCGGGCACCCTCCTTTCTGGTTCCGGGTGAGTCACCTGAGAACCACAGCTGCCAAGTCACCGAAGCTCAACAGCTCCTGTGTTGAGCCTCTGCCCCCTGGTGGTCAGTTCACATCATATCTAATGGTAGGAGCACCTACTCCCTGGTGTTCATTGCACCTCATAGCTATCGGCCAGTCGGCCTGTTGCTTAGGCATATATATATGTATATATATAGAGATAGATATATCCACTCTAATCCAGTTTGACCCCATCTTAACTTAATTATATTTAAAAGATCCTATTTCTAAATAAGTGCACATTCTAAGGTTCCGAGTGGCTACAAATTTTGGAGAGACACTATTCAACCTTACACTCACCCTAACCATCTTTGCAGTATTTTATTTCACTCTTCCTTTACTGTTTTCTATATTTCAACCAATAAAGTTTAGCTACCATATTTTCCCTTCCTCTACAGTTCAGACTTATAGATTATGTCCTGGGATGAGTTATCCTATACGTTGTCTCACTCATCAACTATACCAACTCTCTTTCCCTCACTTTCCTCTACTATTGAAGCTAGAAAGGGAGATACTTGACTTCCCAGCCACCCTTGCAGCTATGGTTGGCCATGTGAAAAGTTCCACAAAAAAAGTCGTTGGGGAAGGTTGTCATCAAAAATTGAAAATGCAAATCATCATGAGGAGAAGAAATTTTTTTAAATGCTCACTTGAGGATATGTGTATTGATTTTTAGAGAGAGGGGAAATGAGAGAGTGAAAGAGAGATAGGGAAAGAGAGAGAGAGAGAGAGAGAGAGAGAGAGAGAGAGAGAGAGAGAGACTGATGCGAGAGAGAACATTGATCGGTTGCCTTCTGTGCATGCCCTGACTGTGGATTGAACCCACAACCTAGGTATGTGCCCTGACCAGGAATCAAACCTACAACATTTCAGTGTATGGTGTGATGCTCCAACCAAGTGAGACACACTGGCCAAGATAGAACCTTTTCCATTTTATTTATACTTTTCCTGTCTTCCTACCTAGAAAATGGGGAGACCTGATGGTTGAAAATGCAGCAACCACCTTATGACCATAAAGCTGAAAGCTATACATACTACATGTGGTAAAGCAGGAAGATCACAGGAGCTTAGGTGCTTGCTACTACCATGGATTGCCTCTTCCTAAGCTTTGTATGTGCAAGAGCCACTGTTTGCAGGCTTTCTTCAGCTAGCAGCCAAGTGTAATCCTGATTAATAAGCCTCTTCCATTTATTAAATTCAAATTCTGTCAGTTCTCAATAATCAGACACTGCTTTCTATAGCTGAAAACAAGGCTTTCTTCTCTGAATCTGTGTAGTGACTGATTGCTGGGATTCATTTATCAATTAATCCTGCCCTGCAAGGCAGTATTTCTTCTAGTCTATTCTTGAACCATTATTTCAATGCTAGAGGCCCAGTGCATGAAAATTCATGTACTGGAGGGGGGTTCCCTCAGCCCGGCCTGCCCCGTCTCATAGTCTGGAAGCCCTCAGGGGTGGGAGGCAACCTGGCAATCAGGGGAAGGTGACACCCCATCACACCTCTGCTGCTAGCACTGCCGGCAGCGCAAGCCTTGGCTGACCATGGTTACCTGAGCCTCGGGCGGCCCTAGGTGGCTGGTAGCCGCCATCCGAGGCTTGCCTGCACCTCGGGCCGGCCCTGGATGGCTGGGGGGCTGCAGGGACTGGGGGACTCCAGAGGCAAGCGCATGGCAAGGCCGGGCCTGCCCCTAGGACTGGGCACTGCCATCTTGTCGCTGTGGGCACTGCCATTTTTGAGGGTGTGGCAGTCAATTAGCATATTTCCTCCTTATTGGCTGTGGGCACCACCATCTTTGTGATGGCATGAGGGTCAATGAGCATATTCCCTCTTTATTAGATAGGATTGTCTTCTCATAGTTCTTTTTGCTGAATCTCCTGCCATATCCATCAAGACTGTCTTGCTAACAGCCTACTACATAATAAACCTAGAGCCAGACATTGCAGATATGTTCTATACGGAAGACTTAGTCTATAAATTGAATTCTTTAAGACAATAAATTAAGAGTCTGGTACTCAAAGGGTCAGTTCAGTGTTTGTTTTATGTTCAAACCATAACTTTTTCTGCTCTTGGAACTTAACTCTTGGCAGAAGGACAACAGGCCTAAAATGTTCTTTCAGGAGTCCAGAGAGAAGGAGCCAGAAAGGAATGCTGCTGATGTTTGCAATAAACTTTAAATAATTTGGTAAATGTTCCATTTACCCTAAGATAACCTTTTGACAAGTAGAGGAAAATCCCTTTATAATAATGGTTTCTGAAGGTAACTATATATGTTTGCTTAGGCCTGGCCTCATAATATGGACAGAGCCAAACCTCTACTTAATGCCTTTGTTATACATGCACACATTCATAAATAGATACATATAACCAATAAACACATACAGTTATATATATGTACACATAGACACATGGATATTTATAAATATACACTTGTACACACATTCATAAATAGACACACATTAATAAATACCCACATATCTAAAACACACATTCAGAGAGACATTCATGCACACCCCAGAAATCCTGCACTAAACTTTTCATATGTTCAATATGTCAGATCTTCCAAGTGAAATGGAGAAATGTCCACAGTGTTTCTAGCATAAAATTTACAACAAGAAGTCTCTTGTCTCACCACGGAGATAAGAAGCACATGAACTAATGGCAGTTATTTTGTTTTCAAATAGGATTAGAGAAGTCCCAGAGCTCAGATTCTGTAACAAGTATTGTTTGAAAAGAGGGCCATGCCATCTCCTGCTTAATCTATGGGAGCTATCCACCCTGGCATTCATTTAGCTCCTTAAATGCTGTACCATCTTATTTCCTGATTCAGACACACTGTCCATGTTGTTCATTTATGTTACCCAGATAGTTAACTGGTACTTATCTTCCAACTCCCAGGGTAAATTCCCCCTCCTTAGAGAAACCTTAACTGGAAAAAAGTATTGAGTGAGTTCCTCCTTTTAGTCTTTTACAGCCTTGAGTATATTTCTTTTATTATGCTCACCAAAAGTTGTAATTTTACATTTATTTGTGTGATTATTTAATGTAAGGTTTCTCTTGCACTATAATATAAGCTAATAAATCAAAAGTTGTCTAGCTTGTATGATGCTACCTCCCCTGAACCTATTAGAGTGACTGGCAAATACATGGTAGATAAACACGTATTTGTTGATTTGATGGAAGGTTATCTCTGAAAGATTAGAAAGCACAAAGCATTACTGTCTTGTATCAGAATATATTCAGCTGCAAAAAGACAATCTGAATATAGCTCAAACAATAAAGTAAACTTATTGGTTTACATAGTTAGAAAGTCCATACGTGGGGTGAATATTAAGTTGGTTTGATTCAATCGATCTACAAGAACCCTGATCCTTTTCAACTCTCTCCTGCAACATTATCTTAGACCTGGCTCCCTTCCATTGTCACAACATGACTGCCAAAAAACTCCAAAGGTTACTTGCTTTCTTGTTCATATTCGGGGAGGGGGGATATTCACCACAGTAAAAGAAAGAAACCTACAGGTTTTAAATTGTGTCCCCCCAAAGAGCATATGTTGAAGCCCCAATCCCCAGTAACTCAGAATATGACTATATTTAAAGAGTCTTTAAAAGGTAATTAAATTTAAGTAGGGCCATTAGGGTGGACACTAATTCAATTATGACTGGTGTCCTTATAAGAAGAGGAGATTAGGACACAGACAACTCAGACAAAGGGATGGCTATGTTAATTCACAGCAAGAAGGTAGCCATCTGCAAGCCAAAGAGAGAGGCCTCAGAAGAAACTACACTTGCCTATACGTTGAACAATTCTACCCTCCATGAAAAAAAAACATTTCTGTCATTTCAGCCACCCAGTCTGGAATTTTGTTATAGCAGCCCTAGAAAACTAATACATGGAGATAATGTAATTATCAAATTATTAGTCAGCTGTATAGAACTTAGAGGAAGTATAGTAAGAACACAGAATTCATTCAGGGGTATTACATTTACATGCTTTTCACTGGACGCTGAATTCCTTCATCACACAGTTTCTTGTGATACTCTCATGCAAGTAAATTCCTGTCAGAGTTGAAAAACATTCAAATTCCTGTTCTTTTATACTTGGGCTTCCATGCCTCAGCATTCCCTGGTTCTGGAACATCTGTGGCCCCACAGTCTAATCCCAAGATTATTATCATAAATACATCTCTTCAGCAGATGTTCCCACTTCAACAATGTGACTGTTAGTAAATGGGAGGTACGAATCGCCATTTTTCAACAGTTGAATGAAAGACAAATTGTGCATCTAAACCAGGGGTGGGCAAACTTTTTGACTCGAGGGCCACAATGGGTTCTTAAACTGGACCGGAGGGCCAGAACAAAAGCATGGATGGAGTGTTTGTGTGAACTGATATAAATTCAAAGTAAACATCATTACATAAAAGGGCACGGTCCTTTTTTTTTTTTAGTTTTATTCATCCCACGGCTGATCTAAATAGACCACAGAAGGTTTATTAGAGAAACCTTTAGATCTGAAGGAGAAACAACTGCAGCATAAACCTACTAGCCCATGAGAGAGTTAAAACCCAAATCCTCTGCTTTTCTTCTCTTAATTTAGGGTCCCAAAGCTGTGCCAGGATTGCAGATTTATTTATTGCTTTAGAGCTCATCTGAATTTCTGTTATAATCTTCCATTTTACTGCAATGCTGATTATACTCCATTTGCCCAGCTCTCCCCTGCTTGGTTCTGTACCTCAGGAGGCTGAGTCTACAGACTTCATATCCTAGACTCCTTTGTTCTTTGGTTTGGTCAATGGAATGAGAAAGCAGGAGATAGTCGGTTTCCTTTGCTACTGGGCAAAACCCTGATCAGAGTATAGGAACCTTCTGCTATTCCAGCTATGCTTTCTGCCCTGGAATGTGGAAAAATCTAGGAGTTTCCAGGTAACTAGGTATCAGCAGGCTGGTGCAAGGGGTCCACGTGGAAGCTCATGGCAGCAGCAAATTATCAAACAGTACGGTAGTATTTCTAAATATTTTTAAATGATTAATAATCACTTGCGATGAATGGGTTTTTGCTGCTGAACATCAGCCCTAGTTTAGCTCTAATCCATGGCCTGTCTATGAGAGTGAGTGTGAGTGAGGCTTCTGCTGGACTATCCCATGACCTAAATGAAGCACGGTGACCTCACAGAATTATAACCCAGTATTTAAAAAAAGAAAACTAGATTAAAACTTTGATTCTGTAATTTCAATAAACAACTAAATTATCTTGAACCTCAATTTCTTCCGCCAAAAAGTGAAGATGGTACTTATTTCATAGGATAACTCTAAAGGTAAATGAACTCAGTATGTGTAATATGCTCAGTATTGTGAATGAGACCCAGTTTGAGGATGGTACTGGAGCAACCAATCTATGATCTAAATGAGGCAAAGTGACATACATACATAAGTATTTAAATTAGTATTTTGAATTTGTAATCAACATAAGTACCATATACTTATTATAGCAATGCAGAAATCATTACTTTTCAAAAGAACTTGAAATAATTTATCTCATTTAATTGTTTGAGTTTATTTTCTCCATTGAAAAATCAGGATAGATCCATCCCTCTTTGTTACAAGATAAAATTTTGTGAGGTTGTAATTTTAACCTTATCCCAACCCAACCCTTTTCATTCTCAACAGTTGCACTTTTGCTGTGCTGGTTTTTCTCCTCCTAAATCAGAGAAGAAAATGCTTTCTTTTAGATTTTGAAAAGTCCTGAAATAGGCAAGAAAAATATTTTTACATTGAAATGAACCATCTGGCCACTTTATCCTGTTCTACATCTAACATCCAGAGTTACTATAATATTTATTTAATGGATTCTTTATTCATGGAAGTGATATTACAACTATAAATTGCCATGAGTAGTCAGCAACTGCTCTTAACTATTTCTTTTCCTTTTTATACTAAGAAAAATTCTCTTCATGAGCTAGAATTAAAATATATCGATGAAAATTAGAGCATCAATTAAGAAATCTACATATAAATTTTAATTCTGCCAATAAGTAATTTTGTAATCACTAACAATTCATTTAACTTCTTCACCCGTTAAATGTAGGTTTGGGGCCCTGGCCAGTTTGGCTCAGTGGATAAAGCATCGGCCTGGGGATTGAAAGTTCCCAGGTTCAATTCCGGCCAGGGGCATATACCTTGGTTGCAGACATATCCCCAGTAGGAGGTGTGCAAGAGGCAGCTGATCCATGTTTCTCTCTCATCGGTGTTTCTAACTCTCTATCCCTCTCTCTTCCTCTCTGTAAAAAATCAATAAAATATATTTTTAAAAAATGTAGGTTTGGGATAGGTGATTCTTAAGGAACCCTTCACATTCAGTTATCTCTCAGTATTTCTATGGTATTTTAGCATAAAATAGTACCTAATATATTGTCAGCAATTATATCTCAAGCATGTCCATTTAATAATCATACCAACTCTACTTTGCAGATAAGCAATAAAACTATGAGGCTACATTTCTAACTCAAAATCTAACCAGTAGTGAGTGGAAGTGTCATAGCTTGAAAAGGTCTTTTTTTATTTGTTTTTTTAAATAGATATATTTTTATTGTTGATAGTATTACAGATGTCTCCCATTTCCCCCCACTTTACCCCCCTCCTTCCAGCCCCTTTCCAGCCCCCAGGTCTTCACCCCCCTATTGCCTGTGTCCATGGGCTATGTATTTAAGTATACAAGTTCTTTGGTTTACCTCTTGTTCTCCAAATACCCACACCAAGGTATGTCAGTCTGTTCCATGCCTCCATGCTTTGGGCCTTATTTTGTTGGTCAATTAATTTTGTTCATTGGATTCCACAAATAAGTGAGATCATGTGATATTTATCTTTCTCAGATTGGCTTATTCACTAAGCATAATATTCTCCAGGTCCATCCATGCTGTTCCAAAGGGTAAGAGATCCTTCTTTTTTAGAGTTGCAAAGTATTCCATTGTGTAAATGTACTAGAGCTTTTTTATCCACTCATCTACTGATGGTCACTTGGGCTGTTTCCAAATCTTAGCTATTGTAAATAATACTGCTATGACCATAAGGGTGTATATATTCTTTCTGATTGGTGTTTTGGGGTTTTCAGCATATATTCCCGGAAATGGAATCACTAGGTGAAACGGAAGTTCCATTTTTAATTTTTTGAGGAAACTCCATACTGTTTTCCATAGTGGATGCACCAATCTGCATTTCCACCAGCAAAAAGGCCCTTTTGAATTCAAGTCCTATAACTCACTGACTATTACCTTATTTTATGATGATTTTCAAAATAAACCACAAGCTTAAGTGGCAGGGGGAAAAATGTAGTTTAACAAGCAACCAGCCAGTAAATAAATATGCAACAATTTTAACAAATTTGAAAGACTGCTAGGTATTCAAAATGTGTCAGTTAAGAAATGTGGAGATATTATCAATCCGTTTATTTAAAATCTATAAATGTAACTCTGCATTTCTAGGGAACAGAACAATAACAGCTATAAGAAAGTACACCCTCTTTCTGCTCCAATGGAACCATGGATTGTTTTTACTCTAATCCCAAGAGCATGGTACCAGCTGCCCATTTTCCTGCTGTGCTTCTCAGGCAGGTGTTTCTTTGTGGGGTGCTTGTGGAATTCAATAGATGCTTGGCTCATAATCTGCAAATTGTTGCTTACATATTTATTTTTACAGTCAGTAGATTGTTTTCTGGATTGATTAAAACAGTTTCCTAAATTTTACATGAAACCAGTGACCCCTAATATTCCAGCTGGTGGAAGTTACAAAAAGATTCACAAGCTAGGGGTATTTTTGAGTGTTTTATAAGTGGAGAAGACTAACTTAAAAGAAAAATTTTAAATCTAATATATATTTAAAATTTTCTCAGTAAAAGGCAATGACAATAGCCATCTCTGTGGCAGTAGTGTGAGGATAGAAGGGATGGTTTTGAAAAACTTTTTTAAAGTGTGAGATGATATTGCTTTTGGTTAACTATTAATCTCATTTATAAAGTCTTTAAAAGAAATATCTTCCTGAGACAGTGATGATATTTTCCTCATACTATACAATGCCCGTTTATGTAGAGTACGTAAAAAAATCTTTTGGGTATTTGGAACTTGAACTTCACTTCTATTTATTGATGCAAAAGCATCGGTAAATAGAAATCACAGTAATTAGAATCAGTAAATAGAAATGACACATCATCATTTCTATTTAGATAAGGTCTGATGTGAATTCTTCTAATTCATTAAAATTAAAGCCCAATGTACTTCTTTCCCTGGATAGAACAATAGAAAAAATCACTCTCAATTGATCTGAGATAAACTTTTACAATGAATGCTGTGGTATTAGGTTCCCTGAAAATTAGGCATTTCAAAACCATGAAATCAACTGTTTTCAGATGACATGATCTTATACTAGTATGTTAGAAACCCTAAAGATTCTACACATACACACAAAGAAAACTGTTAAAACTAATAAATGAATTAACCAAGTTGCAGGACACAAAGTCAACACATACAAATGAGTTGCATTTTTATACATTAACAAAAAGCTCCTTGAATAGAGAGATAATATATTGTTCTTCTTTTAATCTAAACTCTTAATAGAAAATAAACTTCTCTTATCAAGGAGCTTATATTATCAGTATTTTATAAAAGATTCTGATTTTTGATAATCAAATGCCATAAGATTTTAACTATATTTTCTATGATTATCAAAATGTAAATCAATGACTGGGGATAAATTAGAAAGTAGTTCAGGAATTATGTTTTATCCATCTCTCTGTCATAGCATCTGTCCCATTTCCTAGTATTTAATTACTGAGGATAAAGAGAGTTCTACATAGTGATCAAAAGTTTCAATTTACCAGAAGATAATGCTTCTTAACTCATTTGGGCTTAATAATATAGCCTCAAACTATATAAAGCCCAAATTGACAGAATTAATGGGAAATTACAAAAATTCTCACATTGGAAGACTTTAACACATATCTGTAGTGACTAAAGGGACAAACAGGTAAAAACTTAGCAAGAATGTAGAAGATTTGAACACCACAATGAATAAGTTTGGTCTAATAAATGTATATGTAATATTGCATACAATGACTAGGGAATATGTTTTCTGCAAGAACTTGAGGAACATTACGAAAACTGACCATATTCTAATCTACATAGTAAATGGCAATACTTTTTCTTTTCTTTTCTTGCTTCCCCTTTGTCCCTATTCATTCTATACTCAACTTTACAACCAGAGTGATACTGGAAAAACCTAACTTGGATAAGTCATACCTCTCTTCAGATTTCTCCAATGGCTTCACATCCTGCTACAAGTGAAAGTCTAAATCCATTATCATTACAGTAACTCACAAAGCCACACACCTAGCCCTCCAGCAAACTTTTGTCTCCAATCTCATCTCCTCTCCCTTCCCTCATTCAGTATGCTCCAGGTACACTTTCCTCTACTGTCCCATTAACACATGAAGAATGACTCAACCTCTGAACTATTCATTTGCTGTTTCTTCTGCCAGGATCCTTCATGCAGTTATCTGAACACTCACTGTCTCCTTCAGCTCCTTTAGGTCCTTTTACAAATGTTACTTTTTACTGAGGTCTTCAACACCCTATTCATAACTCATTCTCTATCATTTATGCTGACTTGATTTTTCTCTAAATCATTTCACACCATCTAAATACTCATGGCACAGACAACAGTATGAAGATTACCAGAGGGAAAGGCTGGTGGAGGTGGTAGAAGAAGGTAAAGGGGGGATAAATGGTGATGGAAGGAGACTTGATGGAGTGATAAACACACAATACAATATACAGATGTACTGTAAAATTGTATACCTAAGACCTGTATAATTTTATTAATCTATCACACAATAAATTCAATTAAAAATAAATAATCCATGGACACAGACAGTAGTGCGGTAAAGGCCTGGGGTGGGGGTTGGGTGGAGGGGGTCAATGGTGGGAAAAGGGGCACATCTGTAATACTTTCAACAAGAAAGATAAATTTTAAATTAAAAACAAAATATTACAGATTTATCATCTGTCTCCTTTCATGAGAATGTAAACTTTTAGGGTCTATAGTTTTTATTGTTTTATTTATCGTTATATCACTAGTAACTAGATTAGTTTTGGTATTTTGTCTGTATATAATAAGAATGAATGAATTTGGAAATTTAAAATCACTTTTTACATAACCCTTGAGTCAGAAAAAAACTCATAATGAAATTATAAAATATTTCAAACTAAATTACATATCAAAAGTGTAGGATATAACTGAAGTAGTACTTAGAGAAACTTTTATAGCCTTCAGTGTGTTTATTAGAAAAGAAGAGTCATTTAAAAATAATTAACCAGGCCTCCAACCTAAGAAATTAAAAAGCACAGTATAATAAACCTCCTCAAAATATTAGGGAGTAAATAATAAAGATCATAAATAAATAAAATAGAATCAAAAGAGCCCAACAAAGCCCCATAAACAATTATTTGTAAAGACTAATAACTTGCACACATTTCTGCTAATATTAACAAATAAAATACAGAAGACAACATAGACAATATTTGGGATGAAAGAAATTATATAACTACAGATACTATAATAATTAAAAGATAAAATGATGTTATGAATAATTTTGTTAATAAATTTAAAATATTAGATGAAACAGAAAAAAATCTAGAATGCAACCTGTCTAAACTGGTTCAATTAGAAAGAATAGAGAACTATTAAAATTCCAAATCAATAGTTTAAATATCCTACAAAAAAAATGCTAGAATCGGGTGGCTTTGGAGGGAAGTTCAAGAAAACATGAAATAACAAAGAATTCCAAATCAACTTTTCTAGTAGAGAAAAGTAATGAATATTTCCTTCAATTTATTTGATGATAACATAATAACTTTAATAGTAACTTTTTAAAAATAATGTATTAAAAGTTATAGGACTGGGTTCCATGGGGAAATGGCTGATTCTAGGACTGGCGTGGGAAATATACACAGTGAGCCTGGGGCATCTTGTAATGCCAGAAATAAAGGAAGTGTTTGAAAAAAAACACACAAAACAAATCAAAATAGCTCAATGATCTGGGAATGCCAAAGGAACACAGAAGACAACACTTGAACTGTAACCCAAAGTATAAAATAAATATCCACGAGTCCACAGTGATATAAATAAGTGATTAGATAAACAATTAAGGGAGAAGAAGCAAGTCTTCCATGCAGAAGAAGTCCAAATAATTTATGTAAATACTCCTCCCTTAAGGAAGGGGAGCATAAATCTCCACTCATTAATTGTGGACTGTCTATGGTGACTTCCTTCCAAAGCATATAGTATGGAAAGTTCTAGGCACATTTCATGAATATGGATGCACTACTCATAATCAAGCTACCAACAACCTGAGTATAGTCTTTTTGAAACACACACACACACACACACACACACACAATTATTAACAAACTAGAGGCCCGGTGCACAAAAATTTGTGCACTCAGGGGGGTCCCTCAGCCTGGCCTGTGCCCTCTCGCAGTCTGGGACCCCTCAGGGGATGACCACCTGCTGGCTTAGGCCCGCTCCCTGGAGGGATTGGGCCTAAGCTGGCAGTCAGACATCCCTCTGGCAGCCCGGGAGCCCTCGGGGGATGTCCACTTGCCAGCGGGGAGCAGGCCTAAGCTGCAGTTGGACATCCTTAGCACTGCTGAGGAGGCAGGAGAGGCTCCCACCACCACCGCTGTACTGGCAGCCGGCAGCCTGGCTTGTGGCTGAGCAGAGTTCCCCCTGTGGGAGCTCACTGACCACCAGGGGGAAGCTCCTACATTAAGCATCTGCCCCCTGGTGGTCAGTGTGTGTCATAGTGACCAGTCATTCCCAGTCCTTCTTCTGTTAGGGTCAGTTTGCATATTACTCTTTTATTATATAGGAGTGCCTGACCAGCCTGGGTGAGGGGCTGATGGCTGTTTGCATGCTGGCAAAGCCCCCCAGCGGGGACCCTCACCCAATGAGGGTGTCGCCAGCCTGGGTGAATGGCTGATGGCTGTTTGCAGGCTGGCCACAGCCCCTTCAGGGTGGGGGTCCCCCCTGGGGTGCCTGGCCAGCCTGGGTGAGGGGTTGATGGCTGTTTTCAGGCTGGCCACAGCCGCTTCAGTGTGGAGGTCCCCACTGGGGTGCCTGGCCATCCTGGGTGAGGGGCTGAGGGCCATTTGCAGGCTGGCCACAGCTGCTTCAGGGTGGTAGTCTCCCCTGGGGTGCCTGGCCAGCCTGGGTGAGGGGCTGATGGCTGTTTTCAGGCTGGCCACAACCCCCAGCCACCCAAGCTCCCAGTGGAGGCTGGCTGGAAGCAGGTATCTGGGATTTATTTTTCTTCTATAATTGAAACTTTGTTGCCTTCAGCGGAGGCCACAGCCGGCTCAGGGCAGGTGGGAAGCTTGGCTTCCTCCATCGCCCAGGCAACCAAGCCTCCTGCTTGCTCCAGCTCTGGAGCTGTTAGCCACCATCTTGGTTGGGTTAATTTGCATATAGTCGCTCTGATTGGCTGGTGTGTGTGGCTTGGGGCATAGCAAAGGTACAGTCAATTAGCATCTTTGTCTTTAATTGGTGTAGATTGGTATTATCCCAGGAAATATTTTAATGTTAATAAAAATATTAATAAATTCATTAGATTAAGAGTTTATAGGAGGGAGCCTGGCCAGTGGTCCTCAGTGGTTGAGTGTCGACCTATGAACCAAAAGGTCATGGTTCGATTCCTGGTCAGGGCACATGCCCAGGTTGTGGGTTCGTTCCCTAATAGGGAGTGTGCAGGAGGCAGCTGATCAATGATTCTCTCTCATCATTGATGTTTCTATCCTTCTCTTCCTCTCCCTTCCTCTCTCTGAAATCAATAAAAGATATTTTTTTAGAAAGAGTGTATAGGAGGGAAAAACCCATGATCACATAAATAGATAATAAAACAGTTGATATAGGGAGCTCTGAGGTGTTAATATTCTATTCTAAATTTGGTGTTGGGTACATGATTGCTTATTTAATTGTTGTTGGTTAAATTGATATACTTTCTTTCTGTATATATGCTGTATTTCATAATAAAAATGTGATTGTGAGGAAAATTGCTTTATGATTGGCAGTTTGCTCAGAGTTGGACTGTGTCAGGTGTAGAACTTCTTCTCTACAGTAGGGGTAAATATTTACAATATTTACCATATGGTGATTTGGACATAATCCCCACTAAGGACCCACCTATCCATGCTTCTATACCCATTTCCACCTCACCCATACCAGGCAGTGTTTTCATAAAGTTAGAATAATGTACACAAACCCAATGGAAACTGTACGTTTTTAGCTGAGAAATTACCCACAGCCTTTCAGACCAGGGGAGAGCAAAGGAAAAGTTCCCTCCTAAATAGTGTGAGGCCTTGAACACCGTATAAAGGTCTATGGAGCTACTGCTTCTCCTCAGGTAATTTTTTTCCATTTTACCTCTCCCCTCTCTTCTGTGAACCTCCTAGATATCATCTCATTCCCACAGTTCTATCTGGCTGCCATATACCTGGATTTTACTTCTTGTTCTGGCACCTTAGGATTAACAATGTATTTATGTGGTCTACCTGGCTTCTCCCCAGAAAGTAGCTTCTTGTATTCTTCCTTTATCTGAATCTTTGCACTGTCCATGGACAAGTAATGCTCTGGCTCAGATTCAGAACCTGTCCTGCACTGTTATGAGGGAGGAAGGGGCATATGCACATGCTTTAGCTTAGCTTTTTTAAGTAAAATGGAACTTAATAATTTTTATTTTTGTGATGCAAAAAACAACTAACCTGGATGGAACAAATATTGGTCCAATTGCAATATCAAAATAAGAAAGTTAATATTAAAACTATGAATACTTTTTCTAGGTTATTTACATATAAGTGAAATTATTGGATAAACAAAAAGTAAGGAAATAACCTTAAATTAAATGCAGATACTATAATGCTTTTTTGTACAAACCACTGTTTATCTAAATCCATAGTATTTTTGCATTTGCATAAATGAACATTAAATAACTTTATTTCTGGTCTTGGAAAGATAACTAGATGATTTTATTTTCAAGCTAACAATATTTCCTAAATTGGGGTTTAATGTTTATAACCTTTAACAAAAGATTGGGGTGTAACCAGAGTCACATTTCTTTTATTTTTCAAATTGATTTCTTAAAACCCCACATCCTTATTAGCAGTATTCCAATTTATTCTTTTTTTAGGACTTTAGCTTGCACTAATTAAGAAAAGGAGAGTTTACTTGGTACAAAGAAATCAATTCTTCCAAAATCTATCTACACAGAGAGCTAGAGAGCCTAGTTCTAACACCATTGTGTTGTTGCCATATGGAGTCACAGTTGGACTCTGGTTCTTCAACATGTGATGGTTTCTTGTCCACTGCTGAGGTAAAGCCTGAGGTGGTTTAGATCCTTTATGGGACACAGGGGTACCTGATCCAGGTTCTCAACTTTATAGTTATGTGTATGTGCTCTCATGTGTGTGTATGTGTGTGTGTGTGTGTGTGTGTGTTCTTAATGTCACACTCACATTCTCAGTCCTTATTCTTCAAAGTAAAATAAGACTTACTCAGAGATTGAGCACCTATTTACCAATCTTGTGATATAGGCCCAAGATACTTCCTTTGAATAAGAGTCCATTAATGGAAGTCTCTTAATCTCTTTCATCTATATATATAAAAGCCTAAGTGAGTGTCTGACTGTTTGCCTGGTAACTATGACACAAAATGACCACGAGGGGGTAGATGCTCCAACCAGTAGAGGAGGGAGACTGATTCTTCATGGAATCAGCCATGGGTTAGGTTGCTGCTGAGGCACTGTTGGCCCCAAATCTGTTTCACCTGCACCCCGGACCCAAAGAGGAGGGAGGCCGATTATGGGGTGTGTCACCTGAAAACCACCCTCTTGCAATCCGGAACCCCTTGGGGGATGTTGGAGACCTGGTTTAGGCGTGATTTCCACAGGCCAGGCTGAGGGACCCCACCAGTGCACGAATCCATGCACCCGGACTCTAGTTAATACATATTTATCCAACAGGGGAGGGGTTTCATTTGAAAACCAAAGAGAACTTAGATACTTAAGAGTCGTTCTGGATTTGGACTGCATCCAGATTTTTGTCTGATTATTTCCAATTTTTTTTACCATTTCTTCTCCCACATTTAATTTGACAATTACTGGAATATGCACAAGCACTGTTAACAGGTATCATAATAAACACAAACAGTTCTTGGTACACATTCATCTCCCCATGGGAGTGGGCTTACAGTTGAGTAGCCTACTAGCCCTGAGTCTTGAATATTCACTGGACATCAGTTGGCTTCCTTTACAGAGACAGTGAAAAGTGTTAGTTAAATTGGTTAGTTGGTTGAGTAGAGATAGGCTTCTTATATGAGATGATAATACATTAAAATGACATATAAAATATGATAGTACAAAAGAAATCTGAACTAGGAAACACAGGTGTCCCTATATTTACTATCTTTTAGTGAAAATGCCTTCATTCATCCCTGGTTAATAGGGTACTCTTACAAATTTTTGGTTTGTATTATACTCTACACAATATGAGTTTGTTGTGTGTGTGTTTTTTAAATATAAATAATGCTTAGTCTGAAAGACTGGGTCTCCACGTGGAGAGAAAGGCTATTAGCAATGGTGAATGGGTGATCAGTCCTGGGTTGCAGTCTACTATTAGGAATAACACAAAAGGCAATTAGTCATGTTTGTCATCTGATTCTCTAGGTATCAGACAGCTTTAGGCCCCATTGTAAAAAAAAAAAAAAAAAAAAAAAAAACACAAAAAAACATTAGTTGGCAACAATAAAGCAATCTTAATGTTCTATCAACTTCTTAATGTGCTACCAAATAGAACAGATTTTGGGATGCCAGAGTGAGGGTGATAGAGACTCCCTCTTTCAACTATTAAAATTTCAAAGAATATAACATAGGACCAGTTCAATATCTGTTCAACAGCCTGATCAACAATATAAATATAGACCTTTTAAAAAAGAACAACTATATATGTCTAACCTGAATCAAACCTGGGCTACAAAAAAGTTTTAATGCTAAATGAAGTTTGGAGTTTTGATATATATATATATATATATATATATATATATATATATATATATATATATGTATATATAGCATCTGGACATTCTGATTGCTGAATTGAGATTACATTTGCCACCTAGATTGACCACGGGACTCTTTATTAACCTGAAAGTGAATGAACAGATACCCATGAGCTCTGTAAGAGACTTCAATGAAGAGTGGAGGAAGATTATCCCTGTACTAAAAATGTTTAAAGAGACCTTGGGGGAAGGACAAAAATTAAGTTGCCTTTTATTTCTTCCATCTTTATTATGGTCTCACAGTCCAGGAGCCCTCGGGGGATGTCTGACTGATGGCTTAGGCCTGCTCCCCATTGGCCTAAGCCGTCAGTCGGACATCCTTAGCACTGCCGTGGAGGCGGGAGAGGCTCCTGCCACACCGCTGCACTCAGCCGTGTGAGCAGCACTCCCCCTGTGAGAGTGCACTGACCACCAGGGGGCAGCTCCTGCATTGAGCATCTGCCCCCTGATGGTCAGTGATGGCATAGTGAGTGGTTGTTCCACCGTTCAGTCAATTTGCATATTAGCCTTTTATTAGCCTTTTATTATATAGAATGCACACAAAATTTATCATTTTAACCATTTTTAAATGTACTACATTTCAGTGGAATTAAATGCCTTCATAATGTTGTGCTATCATCACCACCATCAGTCTCCAGAACTCTTTTCATCTTGTAAAACTTAAACTCTTAACCCATTAAACAATAACTCCCCATTTCTCCCTTACCCCCCAGCCTCTGGCAATCACCATTCTACTTTCTGTAAGTTGCCTTTTGAATATATGTGTTTTTTTGTAAATACATGGGTTACCATAAATGGTAGAATCATTTTCAATTCTTCATTCTTTAGTATTCACATATCTTGGTTGTTTCCATGCAGGCTTTAATTTTTTTTCTATACAATGCTTTTCTAAACTTTATATTCTTATGGAGTCATTGTCAAATACATTATTCAAAATATAGTCAACTCTAGCTTAATCTAAAGCAATTTCTCTACTGTTGATCTCTTTCCATTTAAAGGGCTGTTAATGATTACCGCCAAACTATCCTCATTTATGTACATAATCTGCTATTTTACATTTGTCCTGATACTTCCCAGAAGGTATTATGGGAAGGCAAGAAACATCTTACAAGACTATACATTACAGTATTCGCAGGTATGCTGAGAAACTCAGGCATGGTTGGAAAACCATTTGGAAGAATGAAAGAAAAATGGAATGATGACAAAGACACAAATGCTTAGCTTCAATAGTAAAGAAGTCTGAGAACAGATATCAAGGACAGAGTAAACATTTTTCAGTACAGATTCGGTAATTTCATATCTGGATTTTGCAGAACACTGCAGAGTTTTAATAACTGGCCTAGTTGTTCCCTTAGAACACTTAGTTGGTCAGACCCGGGTCCTAAATTTAGGTTTGCTAACTAGCTGGTTGGCATGGGTCTGCCTTGGTAATGGCAAAAGTAAAATGACAGTGGGGGCACTATCTCAAAATATGCAGAGAGTTTTCAGTTTGGTGAAATTGTTCATATCCAGGGAAAAACAGTTTCACATATTTCTTGAAGAGAGACAAGGATATTCATGACGATTCTATGCCATACAAGTAATACAGTATGGACTGTGTGTGTGTGTGTGTGTGCGTGTGTGTGTGTTTTCAGACAATTTGGTCCACGGCTTGCTTATTCCAAAAAGTGAGAAGGTCATAATGTGGATCATGTGAGAGAATGAATATGACAACAACATAAACAGGATAAAAGTAAGATTTTTTAAATGGGAAAATGTATACATACTTAAGAAATGCTTTTTAACTGTTTTTATCTCTCTCTGTCTCTGTTTCTTTCAAGAGCACTAGGAAACAGGAGTATACATTGAAAATCATCAGGAAAACACTGAATTGAAAAGGATATGATAAATGAAAGTTGAGTTAAGAAGCAAGGAATAACTGAAAATATTTTGTGGCAGGTCTATCAATAAAACTACAACCTTTAGATGATTTTTATTTTAGTTTTGCTGACTCCAAAGCACAAATTTAATGTATTTATTTTTCTTACATTATTTGATCCTGCACTCAGAAACTTGAGCAAAGAATGAA
Organism: Myotis lucifugus; assembly: GCF_000147115.1. NCBI lineage: Eukaryota > Metazoa > Chordata > Mammalia > Chiroptera > Vespertilionidae > Myotis > Myotis lucifugus. Next base: position 172,764 of record NW_005871240.1, on the reverse strand, counting down.
AACCAGATTTAGGTTTTCTCCTCAAAGGAAGCTTGTTTCAAAAAAAAAAAAAAAGGAATGTACTCTAGGAAAAGGCCTGAGCAACAGCAGCACACATCATTTCAGTCAATGAAAAAATACATTAAAAACACTGCCCTGGCCAGCATAGCTCAGTGCTTAGAGCATTTGCTCGTGCCCTGAAGGATCTTGAGTTCAATTCCCAGTCAGGTTCCAACCCTGGCCCCAGTCGAGGTGTGTGCAGGAGGCAACCAATTGCTGTCTCTCTCTCACATGGATGTTTTTCTCTCTGTCTTTCTCTCCCTCCCCCTCCATCCCTCCTTTCCACTCTCTGTAAAACACAATGGAAAAAATATCCTCAAGTGAGGATTAACAACAACAACAACACCCAAAGCACACACAACACAAAAAATGTGTGCTCTCCATCATGGACACACACAAAGTATTAAAATGTATGATCAAAGAAGGGTCCAGAGATTAAAATGAAAGTGACAGTGAATTGGTAATATGATTGAAAACATTTTGAGAAAAAATTTAATAGATATTGAATAGGACACTATATTGCAAAAAAAATGTACTTCTCTGAATGTGTTGAGGAATTTGCTTTATATGTCTTGCTTTATCAAAATTGGTAATAACTTGTCAAGAAACAATAAAGGGTTATTAGAATTCACAGCTTGACACAGTAGGGCAATGATGTCAAAACATAGAATGGTGGTGTCAATCACCCTGATTCTATGCTAGCTATGAAAAATTGGTTCCTGCAAGGGTTACTAGCATGTCCTTCGGTCTTAATTGTCAACTGTAGTAATCAATAACTTTTATTTCTTTATATTTTTATTTTTTTTCTCCTGACTTGCCAACTATATATATACGAATAATTTTATTGAGATTTTTAAAGTATATTTTATTTGTCTTCCACTTTAGTTTTTTCCCCCATCATACTGATAATCCTGTACCCACTCTCTCTATACATCATGTCCCCTGGATCAACTTTTTCAAATGCCATCTTTAACTTATTTTGCTTCCACACTAATATTTTCAACATTATTCACTGGCACACCACTTTCTGTTTGTCAATTTGTCAATTAAGAAGACTACATATAAGTTTCCAAAATCTAATAACTGGGTTGGCTCAAGATAAGGAATTTAAAAGGAGTCTGAAGAGTAAACATTAAAGTGGCCTGAGTTTGAAACCACAACAATGCAGCTTCATCCTCTCACTTTATCTAGAGATATCATTTCCAGGCCTGTGACTCTTGTTATTTAATGATCTGTATCAATGGGGGCTAGGTGCCCTTTTGTACTTTGTTCCATGATTCTCTTTCAGATGGCTTGCATAATTAAACTTCTGCCTTTTACTTTGAGATCCCTAGTAGTTTATTTATGTATTGTGAAACTGCATAAATATCTCAAAGTGAATTCACAAGAAGCCAAGGGTCACTCAGTGTTCCCGTCTTAAAAGTTGTTTTATAAGGTATACTTGAAGAGGCATCACCATTTGTCTTCATCAGTCAGTTAACACACCTTCAGAATCTTGCTACTGCACTGAGAATCATAGCCCTCAGAAGTGAAAGCAAAACAAAACAAGGTGATTTAGAACTATTGTGCCAAGAATATACTGATGCCTGCGAGGCCATGTGGAATGTAGCAGTGTAAATGTCATTGTAGTCACTTGCCTACCTCTAGCTCCTTTGCTTGCTGGTCCCAGTTCCACCCGCCCCAGCCAGGCTCTCTGCTCTTGCCTTGCCAAGCTGGCGCCACTCTCTGCCGCAGCTTCAGCACCTAGGCCGCCAGAGCAATGCTAAAATAGCTGTGCCCAGGGCTTCTGGAGGAATTGGGCAGCCCTTTTCGCTTCTCCTGAACAATAGCCCTTTGGTGAGCCGCCTGACGCTCTACAATATTGCTCATATACCAGGAGTGGCCACAGATCTGAGCCACATAGAGACCAGTGTGACTGTGAAAGGCTACCTTAGACGCGAGAAGCTGGCAAACTGCCTGAAAGGTTGTGATTGGTGGTTATTCCAGCTGGAGTCCCAGGCATGACATGGGATGACCTGTTCAACACCAATGATACAATTGTGGTCACCTTGACTGCTGCCTGTGCCCAGCATTGCCCTGAGGCTGTGATCTGCATCATTTCAAATTCAGGTAACTTCACCATCCCATCACATCATAAGGTTTCAAGAAACATGGAGTGTACAGCGCCAATAAGACCTCTGGGGTGACAACCCTGGACAATGTCAGAGCCAACACTTTCATCGCAGAACTAAAAGGTTTGGATCCAGCTGGAGTCAATGTTCCTGTCTTTGACAATCATGCTGGAAATACTATCATCCCCTGATCACTCAGTGCACTGCCAAGGTGGACTTTTCTCAGGACCAGCTGACAACCTTCACTGGCCAGAATTGTGGTGGTCAAGGCTAAAGCTGGAGCAGGCTCTGCCACCCTGTCCATATATTTTCCCTCGTGGATGCATTCAACAGAAAGGAAGGAGCTGTTGAATGTTCCTTTGTTAAGTCCCAAGAAATGCACTGTCCCTATTTCTCCACACCAAAGCTATTGGGGGGAAAGGGCATCAAGAAGAATGTAAGCATTGGCAAAATCATCCCTTTCAAAGAGAAGATGATAGCTGCAGTCATTCCTGAGCTGAAAGCCTCAATCAAGAAAGGAGAAGAGTTTGGACAGATCATTAAATGAGAAAGCAGTTAGTGAGCAATTCATTTCCTTAACTTATTAAAGCATCATGTCACTGTAATGTCATTTCAGATATCTTTGTATCGCAATTTGCTTTGATGATGAGTACTGTATTCACATTACCATCTCTTCCAAATTGTAGGTCAGTCCACCAGTGCCTCAATAAACACAGGCTTTGATTTTCTCTAAAAAAAAGAAAGAAGAAATAAAGAAAGAAAGAAAGGAAGGAAGGAAGGAAGGAAGGAAGGAAGGAAGGAAGGAAGGAAGGAAGGAAGAAAGAAAGAAAGAAAGAAAGAAAGAAAGAAAGAAAGAAAGAAAGAAAGAAAGAAAGAAAGAAAGAGAGAGAGAAAGAAAGAAAGAAACACTGATGCCAGTTAAGGTACACAACGCTGATTAATTCTTGCTAATGGGACCAAAATCAGTGGCAACTTGAGCCTGATGCTAAGTGAGCATGAAAGAAACAGCATTGTCTTGGTCACCACACAATGTGTGAAGAGTAAGGAAGAAAGTTGAGACTTTTAAAATCTCTTAGCACCTGCTTTGATATAGCTACTTGCAGTAGAAGTGAGTCCTGAGAGGCCTGAGAAGATGATGTAGCTCAGATGCTTCCTAAAGTTTAACTTGCACATGAATCAGTATGGATATGGATCTGTTAAACAAAATATTCTAATTCAGTAGGTCTGGGGACACGTCAGGGATCTGCATTTCTAGTGAACTCCCAGGTGAATCCAGTATTCCTGGCATCCTTCATGTAGCAAGGATTGAGAGCAGTAGGGATGGAATCTACTGAATGAGCAGATGGGGAGAGGAGGGAGGGATGGGACTTACAGAGAGAGAATAGAGGATAAATGCAGGTTCTGATGAGGCAAGCAAGACCTGGAAGGCTTACTCTTTCTCTGCAGTACCCCTTCCTCAGGAGTTCTCAAGTACTTAGAAAGTGTAGTAATTCAAAACTATATAATGCTATTTGATTATTTTCCTGAAAATTGGTGAAGGAGCTGACATTGTACCTAGGTTGGTTAGGGATAGAATTGAGCATTTTACTAGTTGTAGAACCCCTTAAAGAGAAGAACAGAAGCAGCAAGGATTTTAGACTCTGAAGAATCATGGAATTAGATTCAAACAAAGTTTACCTAAATCTCCCAGGGACTAGCTGATACCTGGATTATAATCCTAATATATATAAAGAGCCAGGGTCTGTCACGACTGGATGGACTACTGAACAGTGGGCCCCGGGACACTGGGGCATGGCAGCAGGAGGGATCTGTGGGTCCCAGGCCACCAAGGTGTGGCAGTGGGAAGGGTCTGTGGGCCCCGGGCCTCCATAGTGTGGTGGTGAGAAGGGTCTGTGGGCCCCGGGCCAGCTGTGTAGGTCCCAGGCTCAGGCAGCCATGGGTGGCTGCAAAGGGCCCAGGCTCAGGCTGGCAGTGGCAGCAGCAGTGGGGTAATGGGGACGGCGCCTTACCCTGATCCACCAGGTCACCTCCTGCAGAGGGAGGCCAGACTGTGGCTTAGGCTGGGGTCCAAGGCAGAGACAGTTAGGGGTGATCAGGCCAGCAAGGGGGCAAGGTAGGGGCGATCAGGCCAGCAGTGGAGCAATCAGGCCGGCAGGGGGGCAAGGTAGGGGCGATCAGGCTGGAAGACAGAGGCAGTTAGGGACTATAAGGCAGGCAGGCAGAGAGGTTAGGGATGATCAGGCAGGCAGGTAGAGGGGTTAGGGACGATCAGGCAGGCAGGTGAGCGGTTAGGAGCCAGTGGTCCCGGATTGTGAGAGAGTGCAGGCCGGGCTGAGGGACACCCTCCCCATGCACAAATATTATGAACAGGGCCTCTAGTAATATAATAATTATAATTAGTGCTTACCATATGCCAGACATTGCACATTATATAAATTACCTCATGAATCCTCACACCAACTCGAACATGTAGGTATCATCCCATTTTATAAAGGAGGGAACTGAGGTTAATGGCATGCCTAGATCCATACAGTCAGTAGGTTCCAGAGTGAGTATCTTAGCCCTGGTCTGGCCAAATCAAAAGCAATCCCTAGTCTTGTTTATCAAAGAGCCCTTAGCACCAAAACTTTCTCAAGTAATAAACCAGACAAAACCAAGTATAACTTATTTCAAGATCTTCATGGTGATTTTCTTTTAACATCTCCTAAGATTTTCAAGTTTCCTAGATTGACTTTTACAAAGGACATTTTAATTTGGGGCATATAGGATCCCCTTTTACTCACATTTATAGAATTACTAGTGGCCCGGTGCACAAAATTCATGCACATTAAAAGGGGATTAATTAGAGGAAATATTTTAATATTGCAATTTGCCCTTTCTCTATAATAGAAGTGTCAGAGATGAAAGAAAATTAGTAAAATGTATATGAAAATCTTCCTCCTGTCAGAGTCTGGGGCACACCACGGGACCCAGAGTCAAGTCCCTGCCCACCCATGTGTGCCTCAAAATCGTGCAAGACCCAGACCCGGCTGCCCCCCCCCATTGGGCTAGATCCAGACCCAGCCAGTCCCACCCTTGTCAAGCCCCACCAGGTGGGGGGCACAGCCTCAGGTCCCTGGTTAAGCCCTGCCAGGCAGGGGCACAGCCTGAGGTCCCCTGTCAAGCCCCATCAGGCAGGGAGCACGGCCTGAGGTCCCCCAGCTTGGCTCCAGGGCAGACAGAGCAGCCTGAGGTCCCCCAGCCCAGTACCGGGGTAGGGGGCACACTTTGAGGTCCTCTGTCAAGCAATGCTGGGCGGGGGGCATGGCCTCAGGTCCCCCAGCCTGGTGTCGGGGCGGGGGGCCCAGCCTCAGGTCCCGTGGCCTGGTGCGGGGGTGGGGGGCACAGCCTGAGTTCCCCTGTCAAGCCCCGCCAGGCAGGGGATGCGGCCTAAGGTCCCCCGGCCTGGCGCCGGGGCAGGGGGCCTGGCCTCAAGTCCTCTGTCAAGTCCTGCTGGGTAGGGAGCATGGCCTGAGGTCCCCTGTCAAGCCCCACGGGGGGGGGGGGCGCAGCCTCAGGTCCCTGTTGATTACTTGTTAAGGCTCATTATGGGAACTCAGCCTCTGCTGTGGGTGCAGCCATCTTGTATTAACAAAAAGCCCGCCTCTGCTGTGGGCGCCGCTATCTTTGTGTCAGAGTGACAGTCAATTTGCATATTCCCTCTTTATTATATAGGATTGTAATCTCTGGGGGGCGTGTGAAACAGTAGGCTAAGAAAAAGTTGAAAGAAAAAGATTCAGGGAATGACAAACAACACTGATCTTCATATTGTTCTGTTATTTCCACCTTTATTTGTTTGGACCTAAATTAGCTGACATTCAAATTTGACAGACTGCTGACAAATCATACAATACTACTGACTCACTTTACAGACAAATTTTAAAAGGTGAAATCTAGAGGTGAGAGCTACATTGAAATACAGTTCCTAAGAGGATCATTTTTCCACTAGCCTCAGTCCCCTAGCATTGCTGACATTTAAGACCACCTTTTGGAAATTCCAGAGAGAAATTGCTTAACTGCATTCTTTTCCTTGGAAGTGTGAGTATAAATTGCTCCAGGTACCCTTTCTACTTAATCCTTTTAAAAAATGTTAGCCTTTCCTTCAATTAACTTTGAGCCATCCCTATATTTGAGATGTATAAATTTGGGGTTCACTTTTCCCCATTGATAATATGAATCCTTCAGGCCACAAAGAAAGGAGGGGCACACACTTGCTAATGAAAGAGAACTTTCTTACACTGCAGACATAGTCCCTATCAGGAGAACACTGGGAAGGGCTTCCAGCCACAAGTTTGAGACTGTCTATATTACAAAAAATGAACACATGGGAGAGATTACAACAGTGCCAATCATCTTGGATGAAACTATTTTTGAGATGAGAAACTGACCATATTGCTGTCTAATTTGGCAAGAGGGTGGGGGCAGGGTGTTCTATGCAGGCATTTATCAGAATTTTTCTGCCTAGTCACAATTGTCTTCATTCAAATGTCCAAGGGTAAAAGTCTCTTTGAAAAGTCACCAGGAAGTGAACAAAGATGGCTTTAGAATAAAATCTAAAGTAACAGAGGAGGCTTAGCTAATGAGCTCCAAAGAGAGTGACGGAAAGGGTGAACAATTATCCATAGTGATTCCTGATGGCCATGATTCAATCTCTGCTCTAACTTCCCTTGACTTGTGTTGAAGTGAACAGCTAAGTCATGATTTAATACTAATCAGCTTCAAGCTCCAAGCATAAGGTAAACCTGCTCACCCCACCAAACAAATCAGTTATTCAGGGTAACCATTTCTCAGGCTTCCCTCTCCCCCCCCCATTTCAAGTCAGCCCTCAACTGTGGCACACACCAGGAGAGATGTAGAAATGATGTATCATGCTGATGGTTATCAAGGATAACTGAAATGCCATCAGGATGAGAATATGTTGGTAGGTGTTCACTTGCTTCAGAGTAACCAAAAGCTTCAATTTATAATTGTAGAAACAAAGAAATGAAAAATGTAAATGTAGTCATGAGGTGCTTGAAATGCTTATACTCCACAAAGCTGTAAGTGAATACAAATAAAATATAAATATGAAGGAAGATCTGATCCTATAAGTGACTGTTATTAAGGAAATAGAGGCTTGAAAAAGATGGAAAAGGCACTTAAATTTAGTCCCACTGGGAATATTCTAATTTCCCCTGTATTCCTACCTCCCAGGCATCTAATTCATACTTCTTGAATTACAATAAACATATTTATTTAAAACTAATCATCCTTCAACTCCACTGACCTCTTGTGTTTTCACTTTTATGATTTATTTTCTTTCTTTGTGGGCGAGTAAATTATAGATACTACTGTGAAACAATTACCTTGAAGTCAAAACATCAACACATAATGTGAATAGTGAATGTGCTACTACTGACTTAAATGTAACTGATTCAATAATATCATACATTTTTAAATTGGAAAACAAATTAGTAAATGATCAGATTTAGTTTTTTGAAGGTGGGAGTCTTTATTTTCATCAATGTTCTTTTTTTCTTAAAAAAAAGCAGAAATAGCAAATATCAGTCACAATTATTTGTAATATTTCTAAGCCAAGAGCAATGCAACAAGAAATCTCAATAATGCAATACACAATATACCATAACCTGGATCTCTCTTGGACATGATTAATTATCATAAATAGCAGGCAAGCCTCATTCTAGCATGGTTTCACTCTCATCAGAATCTTTCTAGCAGAGACCTCAAAAATGGAATAAAGAGAGCAAACCACTGAAGTATTCTTTGTTTCTAACTTATAATGTATTTTGCCAACCTTATCTGTTACATTGAAAAAAGTTGATGGATATTTATAATCTTTTAATAATTATTTCATCAATGTTTTCCCATCCATTCTTATTTCTTCCTCTCCAAGAGTAGACAGTTCTACCCAGTGTGTGTCTGATGCCATCCCAGTGCTGAAAGTCTGCAGTGTAGGAAGACCTTTCTAGGATCTGGGAAGAAAAGCAGGACTCAAAGAGCAAAACAAAATGGCTTGTCCGTGAGGGAGGGAACCTTCTCTATATGGATGGTGGCCTGGATTCAGAATAACTGGAGAACACCTTCCCACTGTGTATCTAAATAATGGGTAGAAGATTGACATTGACCAGAAGCTGCTGTGACAATGACAAGATTGGTGACTTGAACAATGTATGAGATTGCTTGGCTCATTCCTGAAAACAGTAAATTATCCCTGTTTAGTCCCTAACTGAATAAGTCCCCTCTGATTTATCCCAAACCACTGAACTTTAGTAGTCATACATCTCAACTGCTAAGCAAATGTAGAGATGGTGCCTTTGCTGACAGACTGTGAGCAGACAGCATGGCATTTACTCCTTTTTATTCTCTTAAGAGACCTTCACAGTCTGGAACATGCTCCTCCTCCCCATCTCCTCTATACCCTCTACGTCCCATCATGACACATTTGTACTTTTCTGATGAGTTTTCCAGTCACTTCCATCCAACTTCACCTTTCACATTGCTGCCCCATTTTCTGGCTTGATTGATTCAAGCATAGGACTGATTTCTTCCTTTACTACAGGGTCTAGGGAATGACTCCTTCCTGCCTGTCCTTAGCTGCACAACTCATATAGATTCACACATCAGAGTTCTGTGACTCAAATTCTCAATTTCATGGAGCTCTTATACTGTGGGATAGATTTAGGGGCCCTAGCCTTTGATACCTGGAGGTCCATGTATAAGGGTGACTGTTGTGACATGTTGCCCTATGTTAGGCTCAGGTGAAAAGGGGGTCTCTGGCCTTTGTGTGACACTATAGTGCAGGGCCAACAGAGTCATTGTTTCTAAGAGATCTCAAATACGTTATCTTGAGCTAGGAACTCTTTTTCCCTTACTATTTCTCAGATATGGGTCTATTTCAATCCTATTTCTACCTTTCTCCTACACACACACACACACACACATCTTATTTGTCACCTCCCATTCCACTTCCAGCCAGATAATGTTTTGTAGGTTTTCATTCAATGTTTAGTAATTGTTGAAATGCCCCCTACTTTTTCAAACTTTAGAATGAATGCAGGGCTACAATCTCTTATCTCCAAAGTTTGGGGTCAGTTGTTTTAAGGAATTCAGATGTTTTCAGATTTTTGAAGGCTACTATGGTACACATATTGTGAGACAACACCCAACAGGGTGTGTGGCTATTTAGTCACACTAAGTGGGATAAAAAATAAATAAATAGCCTCAGATAAATTTGAAATTGGTTTGTTACAAACTTATGAAAAGCAAAGAAAACAAAAAGAGCTTTTGTCTTGAGAGCTTTTCATTTTTTGAAAGTTAGGATTAAGGATAGCTAATCTATATTATGTTGTGCAAATTCTAGAAACAATTGACAGAAGAATGGAAATTTTTAGGACAATTTGTTTTTTTGTTGTTAAAATGGCTTATTTTTCTGATTTTGGAGACAGTACACAGACAAGTTTGTAGGTAGTACAAAGAAGGATGGAGTCACTCAAGTAAGCCATTGAGAACAAGCCAGAAAAATGAAGCGAAACAAGTGCAGAGGTGGCTAGAGTGAGGGTGGAGGAGGAAGAAAGCCCAAATTATTTATTTTTTAAATCCTCACCGAGGATATTATTTCCCATTGATTTTTAGAGAGAGTGGAAAGGATGGGGAGAGGCAGAGAGAAACATCGATATGAGAGACACATCACCACACCTGCCCCTACTTGGGCCTGGGATGGAGCCTGCAACCTAAGTAAGTATTCTTGAAAGGAATCAAACCTGTGACCCTTCAGACCCCAGGCTGACACTCTATCCATTGAGCCACACCGGCTATGGCAAGAAGGCCCAAATTAGAGGGAACAAAGATAAAGAAAAAAACATCGGCTGACTAGAAATGGAATTTATTAAAGGGCAGGTGGTAGAACTTGAAGAAAAATATTTATTTATAACTTAGAGGGCACAGTCAAGAAATTTTCTTAAACATTATTTTCAAAAGTACATGATAAGCCCATGAACATAAATCCAGGTAAAAGAAAACCATCACAAGCCTGGTCATCCCTATTAATCATCTTGGTTTTTAAATTTTCAGTGTTCCACTAGGAACCATTTTCAAGGAGAAGCACTTAAGCTTCTTCCTCCTTGGGAGGTTGGGAGGCCAAGAAGTCAGAGGTTAAGGAGCTCAGAGTGCTCTAGGCATTCTTTATTAATGGCAACAAATATCATGATTGGCAGGTAGGGGAAAGTTACCAGTTCTCTAATTTCCAAATATAAGAAAACCATGGGTTTTTTATTTCACCTTGGGTTAGTTCTTATTCGCAAGTCACTTGACACTGATTGTTTCTTACATTCAAAATGCTGCTTGGGTCAAAATGTGATCAGCCCCATGGAAAGATGTGGTTAGAAGGAAATGGTTATTAACAAAAACTATGAAATCTTAGTGTCAAGGACTGTATTTCAAGAAAAGAGAGAAGGTATTTATTCCCTTCTTCAGATCTTAACCACTATTTTGAGTTTCTTACCAAATTTTCCAGATGGTGAAAGGTCTGGGAACACCTCCACCCCCAGTGATCTACTATTCAACAAATTGTTACAGGAAAAATGGAAAGCAGTCAAAGAGATGCAAAAGACAGATGACCCACCAATCACAAGCTGACCTAGTTCATTACAGAGTTACAAATTCAATTCCAAGGGGTGTTTATTCCTCAGGTATAGATAAAAAACAGAGCCTTTCCTCAAGAACAGAGGCAAGGTTATATATGGCTGAATCCTTAGCCCGGAGAGCACAGTAGGTGCTCAATACATAGGTGTAGATTGAGCACTTAAAGATATGCCACTCTTTCTATGCCAGGCCCTGGGCTAAGTCTTGAGGGGTACAAGAACAGGTTTATGCCCAGGGAGGGATTTAGATCCAACTTGGAATTGTCCAAAGTTCAAAGAATAACGGTTTCAGTCAATACCAAACCAAAGAACAGAGCAGCAGGTAAGCAAGTAAGGCTTACTTCACATTTTGCAGGAGCTTTCAATCCCATTTTAACGCCTGCATCCCCTGAGCAATTGCCCTTCACAGGGGGCGTGAAAGAAAGCGAGTCCCGAGAATAGAAGCAGCAGCAGTTTTAGAGGGAAAGTTAGGAAATAGGGAAAACTGGGGGATTACTGGCTCTGAGACAGGGTCCCTCCTGGGTTTGAAAAGAGAGGACAAAATACCTGTTATCACCTTTCTCCTCCTTCCTCCAAATCCCCCAGGATAAGAAATTGACGGGCGGTAGTGGGGGGGGGGGGAGGGTGGCTTTGTTCCATCACTGAGAGACCTCTCCTTGGTCCAAAGACTACAGCCCAGGAAACCTAGGATTCCTCAGCTGAAGCCTTCTAGAAAAGGACCCACCCAACTTGCTAAGAAAGGGAAACCCACGTGATGGCGGGGGGTGGGGATGGGAAGCTAGGCGACCCTGCAGCCCTCTTGGCCAGGGGCGGGGCCAGGGGGCCAGGCTGTATCGAGGAATTGCCCCGCGCAGCTGGTGGGGGCGGGAGGGAGGTGTGTGTTGGGGGGTTCCTGCTGGTTCTGCGCGCGGAAGCCGGGAAGAGGAATCGCTCTGCGCGCGCCAGGGGCAGAGAATAGGGACCCGCTCCGCACGCATCGGACAGGGGCGGGGCAGGCGCCAGCTCCCATCTAGTCGTGCCTGGAGTTGAGAGCCAAAGCCTGACACCGCCCCAGTGCGGGCCGCCGCCCCGCCCACTCGGCACCGCCTCCCACTACCGGGGAGGGGCCGGGGCGGAGCTAGCGGGACTGCGCCGGGGCGGAGCGGGCGCCCCGCGAGCGCGGGCAGATCGAGGCGCGGGTTCGGTGCGAAGGCTCGCGGTGGGATCGGCGTCCCTGCGGCTGCTGAGGACCCCGCCTCGGCCGGCCACCTCCGCACCCCAAGTTCGCGGCGGCGGGAGGCGCGGAGCCCCAAGGGAGCGAGTTCCCGCGCCCCGCGGAGCCGCTGCTTCCCTTCGAGGAAGGTCCGGAACCCAGCCCCCCGGACCCGCCTGGCGTCTTCGCCTCCGGCGGGCCGGCTAACTGCGGCGCCCGGGGCATGGCTTCGGCGGGCAGCGGCATGGAGGAGGTGCGTGTGTCGGTGCTCACCCCGCTGAAGCTGGTCGGGCTGGTGTGCATCTTCCTGGCGCTGTGTCTGGACCTGGGGGCCGTCCTGAGCCCGGCCTGGGTCACGGCCGACCACCAGTACTACCTGTCCCTGTGGGAGTCCTGCCGGAAACCCGCCAGCTTGGACAACTGGGACTGCGAGTCCACGCTCAGCAGCGGTAAGGGCCTGGCGCGCCGCGATCCCTTCCTCCCGCCCCGTACTGCCCCGCGCCCCACTGCCCGGACCGCCACCGCCTCTGCCCCGCACTTTCTGTGTCCCCTCCCCTCGTCCGCCCCGCTCCATCCTGGCCCCTACACGCATCCTCGAATGTCCACCCCTGCCCTCTCCCTGATCCTAGTGGCCACACAAACCCAATGCGACGTCCCGCGCCCTCCTCCCTCCTCCCGTGGTCATTCCTCGGGCTCTGGAGTAACATGTATGCTCTTTGGGGTCATTGTTATCATTTAAGGCGAGAACCATGTGTCTGGCTTCCTCGCCCCCCTTGAAAAGGGAAAAGCAAAACCGCCCCAACTCCACCGGGATGCCCTGGGTTCTCTCTCGGTCTTCTTCGCTCTGTTCTCCCTCCTCTCTCTTCGCGGGAAACCGCCCGAGTTTACCTCTTGGTGCCCGCGTTTCTGCCTTGTCTCCACTTTACCTGACTTTTCCCCAATAAGTTTAGGTTCGGACTTTCTATTTCCTGACATTTTGGGGGGATGTGAAGAGTTGGGAGAGGGACAGGCTTAATTTCTCTTCCTTTTATGGTGACACTGCCCTTGGTTGTGAGTTGCCTTTTCTTCTCTCCCCGTCCAAGAACCTCCCCTCTCCTCCAGACCTTCCTTTCTTTTCTCTTCATGAACTATTCACAAAAGCCTGGGACTTAGTACCCCTTTCAGCCAGCACTGAAAGCTGCAAATGGAAAGATGGGGGTTGGAGACAAAGGTAGTTACTCGGGCTACCAGCCCCATGGGGGCTTTACTGCTTTCCTCTCTCCTTGACCCCCAGTTGCCTTCCCCTGTACCCCAGTTATGCCCGTAGCAGAAATCTGCCAACTTCTGATTTCTTGCTGCAAACCCTTTTCCTTGCTAATCTTGATTCTTCAGCCGGTGTCGGTACAGAGAAAGGGGAATGAAGAGAGAGGACCTGCCTGTGATTTTCTGCACTTAAACGCACCCCTGAAAAACTCATTAAATTCCTTCGTGCCAGTTTCATGTCTTTGGGACTATTTATAAAGCTTTGCTGGAAACGTTTCCAGTTCCAAGAAAGTTGAAATAACACAACAGCCACAAGAATCTGATTGACTTTTGTCTTTGGTTTCTTGTGATAAGAGAGATTAGTTCACTTGGTTAAGTTTGGGCCATAAAATTGATTTTTCTGTTTACAAAAGGCCTTTTCTTTGATAGTTCCTCAAAATTTCCATGGAAGGGTTTTGGTTTTGTTACTTAATTCACTGTGGAGGGGACTGGTTGGCAGCAGGAGGTCAACATTTAGGCCTTTAATTCTTTCGGGGTTGGTTGTTTACAACTAAAGATGAAATAAGTCGGTAAAATGCCTTTCTTCAGTAACCAGGGGATCCAAATAAACTTTGGGGAAAATATCTTTTCTTTCTCCTCTTCAATAGAAATGGAAATTTATGTAGGAATGCCAGCTTCAGTGTGTCTCCTTAGCAACGTGAATCTTTTGCCCCTTTCCCACTGTCTCCTCAGATAATAGCCCCCTGGTTGTATAAAGACTTTGCAGCTAGGTTAGAGAAACCAGCTTGAAGTCCCATTTTCTTTTCAGGCCAGGATCCCTTTCTCTTGGCCAGGAATGCGGGGTATGGGGAGAAGCCAGCTCATTTTGTGGAGCAGTATGCAGAGCTGGCTAATCTCTCCTTAATTGCCTCCATACTCATTATCTTCTCCTCTTTTCCCCTCTCCAGGCCAGGAAGCAGGGAGACCAGAGCTTAATGCAAAAGTAGTGAGGATAGGACTAGGCAAGGTAGAAATCAGAGGCAGGTACAGTTTCTGATGTTTTCCCTCAACCCGTTATTCCGCCCTCATGTTGAAACTCATACACCAGCATTGACTTCTGTTTGGGTTCCTGAAAATCAGCTTTAGTTTTATTTTGCTTCCCAACTAGTTTTCATCCTAGAAAAAGTATACTTCATAAGCAAATGGGGTTGGGGTGGGGAGTAGAGATGGCATTTTTAAGGATATCTGAAACAAGTTGTTGGCTTTCTTTATGTAGTTGCAGTTCATTTTCGTCTCCCCAAGGTGGTGTGTATGTGTGTGTGGGGGGGGGGCGGGCGGGGATTGAAATAATATGGAAAATTGCTCAGGCTCCCACTTTACAAAATCAGGTTTCTTCCCATGTTCTGGAGACTTAAAGCCTGTATCCACCGGTGTTTTGAAACGAAGGAGGAAGCTTGAATTGAAAATGAGCAGTGCTTTTCTTGCACGTTCCAAAGGGCCAGCAGCTTTTCTCAGTCTGTTTGCTCTGTGGAGTAGCAGAAAGCGGGGAGAGAAATGTCTTCTCTGAAGATTTTAATAGATCCACTTCATTGTCTCTCAAAATGAATTACCTCGGGAGGAACCAGCAAGGACAGTTTTACAGAAGGCCCTTCACCAGGATCTTCAGGGCTTAATTAAAAACCTTTGTCTTAATTAGAATTAAAACTGCCGTGAAGAGGCCAGCTTGTATTTACAGAAGGGAAATTTCAGGAATGTTTCTACTGACGACAATCTGTCCTACTTAGGCCCAATTTCTACAGAAACTTTCCCCTCGGCCATTATTTTTAAAGCTGCATTTTAATTTTGGTACCAAATATGCATCGTTTGCTGCTTATAACCTGCTTTATGATTCTAAGCCAAAGCAGAACTATGCCTTTTGTGTCCTGGTGTATTGAAGGTTGCGTCAGCGCTTCTGGTAGGAACCAGTAATCCGGGTGTCAATCAGCACTAATGCTCTTCTCCTGTGTCCCAATTCAGTGTATGGAGGACAGTCCATTTTAAGATTTAAGTTTTCCACAAATGAGAAAACAGCTAATTGGCTGCCATTTGCGGTGGAAACAAACAAACAAAGAAATAGAGTATGCTTGTTAGGAAGTTTCGAATCAGTAGTACTCACATGGCTGCTGGCCATAGAATTTCTTTCTAAGGATAGTTTTCCCCACTACCGATTTTGGACTTTTAATAAAGCCTTTTAATTCATGTTTAGTCTTAATTTTTTAAATGATAGTTATGTTTCGACTTTTGCTTAGTCACATTTAGTTTTAATAACTTTTTTAAAGAATATAGTTAGGGTTTCACAGCAATAGCAATTACAGGAGAATCCTACCTGTAAGTAGGATTACTGAAGTGTATGCAAGAGTGCTGCTGCCCTGAACTTGATATCAAACGTGCTGTATAACCAACCTCTAGGGTGGTTTTACATTTCTTCTTTAAGATTCATAAATATGTAGCTTTCATGTGAAGCAAATTGTTTTGTTGTTTGTGTGACTTGTTGACTACGCAAAAAGCAAGGACACGCAGATGGCCAAATGAACACATTTTACTGAGAGTAATTTTGGGATATAACAATTGTATCCATTTTTCCATCTGCAAAATACTTGATCAAATAGTTAGTGGCTTTTCAAGGAATATTGTGAACATCATTCCTGCTCTGTCCTAAAAATAGCTGCATTTGTAACATGAGTCACCGGCAGTTTTGAAATGACAGTGCACCATACGCTAATAACAGGTGAATATTATTATTTTCAGTTGACAAGAGGTTCTTTTAAGAAGGCTTTTTATATGTAGCTCACTTTTTAAAATGGTAGTATAAAAATCCACTTTAAAAGGCATCAGAAAACTTATCTTTACTGGTAGTTTAAGATAAACTGAAATGCCTAAACACCTGCAAATCTTAGAAAATCTGAGATACAGTGATTCTGAGTTCAGAGAGATATCATCTGTGCATATTCTAAATCCATACCTTAATTGGAAGACAGCATTTCTTTGGGAAAGCTCATAATGGAGTTTACTCCAGGGAAGGTTCAGTTTGTTGCTTAAAATGAGTTGATATTGATGCATGTTTACAAATAGCTCAGCAACCCTGGAGGTCACAACAGTTAAACCCTCTTCCAGCTTCCTGCAAAAGAACATAAGTAGAACAAATGCTTTGGTTTTTTTTAACCTACACAGCTCAGATTTATGGAAAAATTATGCAAAGAGTAGCACTTAGCACCAAAACTTTCTCAAGTAATAAACCAGGGAAAACCAAGTATAACATATGTCGAGATCTTCATGATGATTTTCTTTTAATATCTCCTAAGATTTGGGAGGATGTTGGGTATGGAGGGATTGAGTAAAAAAGCAAAAAGAGAACTCATGGACATGGACTGTGGAGTGATTGGGGGGGTTGGAGGTGGAAGAGGGCATAGGGGGGGATAAATGGTGATAGGAAAAATAAAATAAATTAAAAAAAAGATTTTCAAGTTCCTGAAATTGACTTTTACGAAGGACATTTTAATTTGTGGGCAGATATAATTCCTCTTTTGCTCACATTTATAGAATGATTGTAATCTCCAGGGAGCCATTTAGAACCATCTTTGGCAGCTAAGGGATTTGATGGGTGTGTGAGAAGCCTGGCCTTTCATAAAACATTTCAAAACAATCAAAAACATATCTTAAGCAATAGATTTAGCTTCCTGTCAGGAGTACCCTTTAGGAATTTCTTTTAAGTTTCTGTTTAATAGTAAGACTACTCAGCCAGACCATAATACACATCCAGTGCTACTAGATATGTTAGTGAAAAGGATTCTCAGTGCTTCAAAATAAGTCCCTGAATACATTACCTAAATACCACAGTAAACTTCTATATGAACTATGCCAAATTATAACATGATCTTGTAGGAGGGTCGAGTACTCTTGTAAGAATACATGAAGCTTTGGTTTCAAAATGCCCTGAAATTGGCGACTTACCAATCATGTGATTGCATACAACTTAATGCCTTTAAATGGTTTGTTATGATGATTAAATATACAAAAGTACATGCTCATTAAGGTTATGTTCCTTCCTTATTGTATATATTCAGAAAAACAAACCCAAGGTGATTTTTTTCAATAATTAAGGACTTTTTCCCCCTTAAAGGGCACATTTTCTTTGCATTAAACAATGAAGTACATTGTTAGTTTCAAGTTTAAATTTTGAAATGCATTACCTAGTATTTAATAGTGCTCTTGGT
Organism: Myotis lucifugus; assembly: GCF_000147115.1. NCBI lineage: Eukaryota > Metazoa > Chordata > Mammalia > Chiroptera > Vespertilionidae > Myotis > Myotis lucifugus. The sequence continues at coordinate 155,270 of NW_005871240.1, read as the reverse complement.
AGATAGATCATGATCAGAAATAAAAGCTGCCTTTTATTCAGTACTCTTACAGGCCAGACATCTCAAGTATTCCCAAGGTCACAATAAACTTGCACAGTAGTGAATGCTATTCCTATATTATTTGAAGAGACCAGGGATTTTTGTAAATTTACGAAGTTCTCAGTCAGTGGTAGAGACAGGATTTCTCCAATAGTGTTCTAGTTACAAATGCTGGGAAACAAACCACCCCTAAAGTTAGTGTAAAATAATTATTTTATTGTGCTCATGACTTCTTTGGGTCAGGGATTCAGATGGGGCATAATGAGGATGGCTGGTCTCTGCTCCAGAATGTCCGGGGCCATAGCGGAGGATGACTTGAATGTCTGGGAAGGAAAAGATCTAGAACTACAGGGTCGTCTTCCAAATGGTTTCCCTGGGTTTGGCACCTTGGTGGGAATGGCTGGGAGACTGGATTAAACTGGGACTGGCTTTTCTAGCTTGGTGGTCTCAGGGTAATTGGACTTCTTACAGGATGAGTGTGTTTGTTCAGAGCCAGGGTCCCAAGAGAAACAGGCTCTGTCTGAACTAGCCTGGAACAACACAGAGGAGCCATCTGGCCAGCCCAGATTCCAGGGGAGGACAGTTGGACTTCACCTCTTGATGGATTGACAACAATGTCACATTATAGAAGAGCATGCAGGATAGGAGAAGCTTTGGGGCCACATTTACAGCATATATTTTGATCCTGGAGTCTAGCTACAAATCTGCATTCTTACTTTATTGCCTCCAAAGAACAAAGACAACTAACCGCATAGCTTCTTTTCTTAAGAACTTTGAATAGATTATATAAATAATCTTTGGCTAGGTCGAAAACTACCCTGAACCAACACATGGCTTTAATGATTGGTCACTTGTAGGCAATTAATTTGGATTTGGAATCAAATGAACACAAGAACCTAACCTGTCCACAAATAGAGAACTTTTTCCCTCTGTATAACCTTAGATCATCTTTGATTTAGTCTCAAATGACCAAGGCTCAAAGTGACTTAAGAATCTGGACTGTAACCTGCTAGTTCATGTTGCATGATAAAATTTTAGTATTAAAAAAAAAAGTTTTGGGAGTCTGATGAGATATTTTGTAAACAAATACTAAAACATTAACATTCCAGACAGGAGCCAGGTCTTGTAGCGCTTGAAAGGTATTGGAGTTGTAGAGTTGTTTTTTGTTTGCTTTTTAAAAAATGAATAAGTAACATAATTATTTGCCTAATAACTACCCATATACTGAATCAAAGAACCATAGCACAGTTGGAGTAGGAAAGATTTTAAAAATAATTCTGCCCAATCAAATTTATTGCAAATATTAAGAAAAATTAGTCAAGGTACAATGTTAAAGACGCAATAGGGAGATTGTAGTTGTAGCTGTAGTATTTTTGCAGGGTCGGTTTTCAAAATTTCCTGTAATATTTCAGATAACTCTCTCGCTGCTTGAAGGATTGTTGCATACTGTCATGTATGAAATTTTGGGTGAAGAGGTTAAGGACTCCACAGGAAATGTCCACTTTTTTTTAAAAAAAAATCTTCATCTAAGGGTATGTTTATTGATTTCAGAGAGAGGAAGAGAGAAACATCAGTGTGAGAGAGAAACATCGATTTGTTGTCTCCCTCCCATATGTGCCCCAACCCAGGATCAAACCTGCAACCTAGGTATTGCCCAACTGGAAATCAAACTTGCAACCTTTTTGGTGTACTGGATACACCTATCTGGCCAGGGCAGCATCTACTTTTTATAAGATTATCATCCAAAATTTGATTTCACATAGAATTTAGAGCCTTCAAATACTCTTATATTGATAAGTTAGTTAAGTTTTTGATGTTTATTATCACCAAATTTACAGTGTTTCCATGGCTAGTCCTTAAAAATCAACAGACTTTTTTCTTTAGGTTTCTCCATGATATGGTACTTTAAAACAGCGACTTAATTTTAAGTTGAAAAATAATTCCAAAAATATGTGGAAGCCAGCCATGTATGCTTCTTAAATGGATTAAATGAATATACATTTTACTATATGAACTTATTACTATATTCTGGCTTTTTTTAAATACAGTTATCTATCAAAAGAGACTGATTTTCCCTTGAGAAGAATTTCATCCTCACATGTCAAAATCACTGACATGTAAATCTTTACCAGTCTTGTCAAAGTATTGGATCATCTCCCTTAAAAATTAGACAAGGACACCTTTCCTTGCCCTTTTTTGCTCCTATATTTGTATGGGATTTTGAGATACAAGTAGATCATCAGTTTTCTATTCTACTGTAATCTTGCCTTTGGCACCAAAGACTCCCATTAAAACAAAACAAAACAAAACAAAGCAACATCCTACAAAAATGTGGTACCATGGTTCCCAAAGAACAAGGAAAAAATATCTAGGAGATAATTTTTGTCTCTACCAGCTTATTAACTTTTGAGGTTTAAAATGATCATTTAATGAGCCATGTTTCAAGATGTCACAAATACTGATTCTGTCTTTTCAAAATAAATGTTTAGTAGGCAAAAAGATGGTAAAAAATAGAAGTCAGGACTTCTTGAGTCACATGTTCTCTATGCATAGAAAGGAACACCCACAAAAGAACTCAAATTTCCATCAAAGAAGATTTTATTGCTGTCATGTTTAAGGTCCCTAAACCAAACATTCATCAAAATGCTGCCATAGTGCTTTGTGAATGCAACCTGGAGTTTATTCCTAACACCATTAGGTGTCTTAGAGATAGAAATGACTTCTCCCCTCTTTCCTTGTCTTCTCATATGTACCCAAGGAGTTAACTTACCAATACATATTCATTGATTTCCTAGCAGGGAGTAGGCATTATTCTGGTACAAAGTCATCCAGTCAGTTCTGTGTCACTGTGCTGCTAGGTGGTAAGGTGATGAATGAAACAAATTAATGAAATAATATAAATGTGCAAAGTTCTGGAAAGGAGGATATTTAAGTTTGACTTCTGTAGGAGGATATAAGTTATCTCATCTAAAGAAGCTTGCTAACAGGAAACTGGTGGGGCAATTGCTTGCCAATTTTATCCTTCCATATTTATTTACTAAGGGGGTGTTTTAATACTGATCGTGGGTGACTGTCCGGCTGTCTTCTCTTTGATTGTTATGAGCTACCATAAATCCATCACAAAAGCTTTTTAGTTGCCTAGAGAAAGGTTACCCCTCCTATTCCTGCTGTGGGTTTTCTTCTTCCTGCTTTTCAAAATAGCCAAGTTTTCCAATTGTCACCTTCTTAGTTTTTTTCTAAAGAATGAAGAAATAATGTTCAGTGTAACAAACTCATCACAACTTTATAGAAGTACTGTGATTAGAAATTACTATTGAGAAATACCTGTACCCATTAGATAATATTAATTATCACCAAATGCTAATGAAAGTGTTCTAATATAGTACATTGGAAGAAACAGCAGTCATTAGCAGTGAAGGTGTCTTTCCTTTTGTCTAAATACTGAAATTTGCTTTAATAGCAAGGCTCTTTGCTAAGCTTTGTATACAATGGTTTTATTTTGGGTAAAAACCCCATATGCTATGGTATTTAGATGATAAATTGCATTTCCACCAAATTTCCTAAGATAGAAGTCAGTGAAGCAACTAAAATGCTGCTTTGTTTATTCTAACATCACTACAAAGCAACTCAAAAGGCTTGAACAAAATTGTCATGGATTGAGAATTAGTAACCTGTTTGGTACTTTTGGGCAGCCAGAATTTTCCAAAATTTTGGCAAAATTGATCTGCACTTTGGTCATTTGAGTTTGTTGCATCACTAATTTGGATGGTTACCCGAGTCATTTATGTACTTAAAATTAGGTCGGGACTGTACTTTTGACACATTTTTTATCCATAAATGAGCTAAAAAGTAGGACTCTAAATTCTATTATTTACAATTTGGTCAACATGACTTTGTAAAATAGGTGCTTCTCTGCTATTATCACTTCACTTTGTGTAGTCCAGTGCATGTAGTGTCTATATTGTTGGTCATTTTTATAAAAGACAGCATTGTTTGCCTTAAATAATTGTTTGAACATGAAGAATGTCAATTTTGCTATTAGTTGTTTGAAAAAGAGGTGGTCATTTTAGTTATTGAAATTGGAATCTTTTTTTTTTTTTGCTGTCTTTGTGTCTCCATCTCATGGGATAGTGGAAAATTAATGCAGCGCTGATGGATTTAGGTCAAAATGCATGTAGCCAAAAAAACAAAGTTTAAACTCCCTCTGTCGAGTAACACTCCCTCCACGTTCTGCGTGGAGTAGGGTTCGGTATCTGAAAGAGGAGCCGCACACAAGTGAAAGAAAAAGACACAAGATAATTTTGCAATATTGGGGGACCAGGCGGGCAAGTCCCGAAGGACTTCCTCTCTGTGCTTAGGTCTCACCAAGCTTTTATTGATCTGTTATGCACTCATAGCATAGCCCTTAGGCAGGTGACCCCATTAACAGGCAGACTAGCCCATCAGCAAGGATTTACATAATAATAAATGGGAATTAAGGAAACTAAGGTGGGGATGCTTCAGCTATTATCACCTAAATTAACTGGGTGGTTCCTAGATTAACTGGGTGGTGCAGTTCTGACCTTTGCTAGGACTTCAAAGGTTACTAGCTTTTGGGGGTCTCTGTTTAAACTTAGCTAGTGAAGACAATGAATGGACTCCGGCATCCCTCAATAATGGTTTTGGTGTTTTGCTTCATTTGCCACATACAGACTAACTTTAAAAAGTTAAGTATATCATTTGATACCTTCAGAAATATTTCTGTGTTCCTTTTGCACAAAATAACAGCACCATTTTGGTTAATTCTCCATATATGAGGCAAATAAATTCTTACATTACATTTGATGAAAATAATTAAATGCCATAATTTCTGACCATGTGAACTAGTTGGGGAAAAGACATAGTCTTTAGTGAAGAGATGGATATCTTGGGGAATATGGGTTTAAAATGTTATTCTGTAACTGAGCTTTCTTTTCCTTAAACAACCATAAACCATCCCAATACTTCCAATTTCTGATGACAAAATGGAATTAGCAATACTGAATTTGCTTTCTGAGTTCTCACCAACATAACTAAAATAAATTTAAATGTATTGCTAAAAATGTGTCCTACACGTGAATAAAGGTATTTAGAAGAACTGAATATTGCAGGGGTTGAGTGAAATGATCCAGTCCATGTGGGTGAATTGGGGAGAGGTAGTAGGTGAACCCTATGGGAGGTGGTGACAAGATGATAGGTTGAATAGTGAATGAGTTTGATTGCAGTCATGGATGTCGTTTTGGTTCATATAATTTCCTTTTGGGGAATTCAGAAGTGAAAACATAAGTGCATGTCTGGCAAATTTGAATGTGATAACAAAAATTATTAAAAATCAACTCTGGCCCAGTGGCTCAGTTGGTTGGAGCATCATCCCACACACCAAAAGGTTGCAGATTCAATCCCCTAGTTGGGGCGGCGTGTATGGGAGGCAACTTATCTGTTTCTCACATCGTTGTTTCTCTTTCTCTCCCCACCTTCCTATCTAAAAATCAATAAAAATGTATCTTCGGATGAAGATTAAAAAAATTACTAAAAATCAATATTATTTTAGTTTGTGATATAGAAAAGTGAGAATCATGCATTAAAATATTAGAATACGTTTAGGGAAATACTACCCCACCTAAACTGGGAGTTGAATTTTAAGGTTAAAATTGGTTTCTTCATTATTTTTAATTATATCTAATATGCTAGAAAAAGTGGCAGTTGTGTGCTTAGGGACTTACATGCAGTAGAACTAATCTCAGCTTATGTGCAGTATCTACAGAGATAAATAAATTAGCCAGTGTTTGACAAGTTAAAGGTTTTGAAATGAAATGGATGAAAGAAAGCTTTAGGTACTGGTGTGGTGCATTAACCATGGCTCCAAAGTGTGGAAAATTTATCATCATCAAGATTTTGCCTTTCCTGAAAATCAGAAGTAAATTTTGACCATGAATTCCCCAAGGGAATGGGAATTCTTCGATTTGGCAGTTATAATATGGCCAATAGAATTTTCATAATGCAGTGGTGGTTTCAAAACTGTCATGTGAGACTGTAAAATAAGTCTGCACAATTCTGCAGAATACTAAAGCATTTGTAAACATTGGAAATTCTGGTGCCAGCTAATAAAAATACCTTGAAAAAGGATTTGAGTTTAGTTCCTGTGTTGCATATTAATTTTGGACTTGATTTTGTTGTGGGGTGTGGAGGGGCTGCAAATCTAAATTGGCCTAAGAATTAAATTGACATGAGACAGATTAAGGGAAAAAATAAGCAAATTCATTACCTGTGTACTTATGGTGGTTCCATGAGAATATGGGGCCCTAGGACAAATAGGACAGTTGAGGTTTATATGTCATTCTGGAGCTAAGGAGTGAGGACTGTAGTGGTTGGACTTCAAAGAGGAGAAGGCATTTCACAGGGAGATGAAAAGCAAATGTTTGGTAAACAAAAGTTTGCTGGGCCATCTTTAACAATGGGGCACCTAGAAGACTTGGTCAAGGAAGGGCCTTGCTAGGTGCCTCCCTGTCTGTCACACCCTGGATCAGATCAAACTATAGTTAATCTCTGATGATAGCTCACTTCCTGGAGCAGGTCCTCTATCTAAATCCTTTTAGGCAGTTAGGGGGCAGGTCAAAGTTGATTCCTGAGTTTTTTGTTTCTTAAAAATAATTAGCTTAAAATAATCAATAGCCCCCAAAAGGTGTATTTTGTGGTGGCAAACTCTGCTCTCCCCTCATTATGACAAAAGGACTGCTCAATTTTTGTTCTTTAACTACAGGGCAAAGTATAACATATAAGAGTATAACATATCTATTCATTCATGGGTCCCCCCCTTTTTTTTCTGTTAGAGAACGCACTACTGGAGAAGTACACACTTGTCTTGAGTCTTGGCTTTCCTAGGTGCAGTTTCCATGCCTCCAGTGCGTCCACTGTGTCAATTTTGCCAAAATACTCTCAATTGGAACCTGATATACATGATGGCGGCCTCTTTTCTGGGTTGATTTCTGAATCTAGAACATCCTCCCAGCACATTTGAGCCCTCGTAGGTTTATGGACAAAAAAATATATACATTTCTTCCTCAAAACTAATTTTCACTTGTTCTCTCAGGTCTTAGAAACGTAACTCAGATTTCAAATCTGCTGGCCTGCCATTGAACCAGCTTTAATTGTGCAGAGCAGTGCAATTTGTAAAACAGCACCACGGCCATTGATGTTCTGCAGAGCTTATTTCTTTTCACTGCTCCACTTCACTATGAGTATATCATTTATAGAAATGTGTAAAACTAATGCAGAGTAATAAATCTCTAAGGACTTTTAACACTTCATCTGACTAAATACTGTGAAGACTATAAAATTAGGACACTAAGATTGATATAGAAATTCACCAATTATGAGAACTTAAAACATGATTTTTTAAAGAAATGGGGCTGAAAATTAAGAATTTTATGACATTTTAATTTGTTTTGCCAACACTGAATATGAGATAGTAAGTATTTCTGCCATGCAAATCTTCTAATGGAAAAACCATTAGTGTGGAGACAGGTTTTTCTAGTCTTTATTATATCACTGTAAATTGCCCATCCTATAGTATATAACAAAATATCATATATATATGTCAAATCTACATTTGGTAGATAAGTAAATATCAGTAAACATAAGTCCTAGCCTATTACTTTAATGGCAATTAGTAGGTATCTATAAAAGTGTTTTTCATTTTTAAATTCCCCATATTCTAATCTTGTTCAGTGAGAAAGAGGGAAATGGTATCAGGCCAGTCTACATAGTCCCTGACTTTAGCTCACCTGTAAGGCAGGCCCTAATATTTGGACAATGGATTCTAGTTGTTTACTGAAAGAGACACAACAGCATAAGCATGTTCACAGCTCCAAAATGGATAGTGCTGAACCTTGAAAAGTGCCCGGGGCTTCTTTGACTGCGATAGCCATATCGAACCACTCTTTCAGCTTCCTGATTGATGCTCATCTGGTCAGCGAGTTAAGAGCTTTGATCCTGGGCAGCCTGCCTGAGTGAATCATTCCAAATGGATATAATGACAACAATCCCCAAACTTGGCATGGTCCACCAGAGATAAAGCCTCAATACTTCAGTCTGAGCCCCAGCCTCTGGCCAGGAGAGTGGCAAAAATGGCCCAATTCGAGTCTCTCTTGGAAAATAAAATGGCTTTTCTGTTTGAGGAGGCATATCTATGGTTTTGGACCAAAGGGAAGGGTAGCAGTATCACAAAGGAGGTGGGGCTGGTGACATGCCTTTTTAACTTTATGTCCAGAGTGACTTTCTCATTAGCTACAACCCTTAGTACTAAAAAGAAATATAGGACATTTAGAAGAAAATCAGAACTCAGTGTATTCATTTACTTTTTAGAACTATTTTCTGTGCTAGAAGAGTTTCCCTTTCTAATTAGGTTCTGGACCCTTTTAGTAACTGTTATTCTCCTGGCAGCTTCTATTGCATTTTATGTGGTGTTCCATATGGAATAAAGTATTACTATTTTAAGGGAGTTCAACATTATCTGAGATTTTTTTTATAGTTTTCTCTTGCTAAATTGGATAGCCATTACTTTATACTCCTTTATTATTCATTTATCAAATCAACTTCACTATGAATTTATTATTGTCTGAGAGACCTTTACCTAGAAAAAGGTTAGACATTTAAAATGGTACATAAAGTCTAGACCAGGGGTCAGCAAACTACACTCGGAGGATCAAAGCCAGTCTACCAAATCTAATGAACAAAATAAACTGTTGAACAAAATAGACCCAGAGACATAGAAACATGGAACAGGCTGTTGAATCTCAGAGGGAAAGTAGGGGTAGGTAGGCAGAGAACAACCAAAGAACTTGTATGCATATATGCATAACCCATGGACACGAACAATAGAGTGGTGGGAGCAGGAATAGCCTATATGGTGTCAATGGGAGAAAAAAGGAGACATGTGATACTTTCAACAATCAAGATGTAAAAAAAAAATATGGACCGCCCCCCCTCCCCAAAAAACCAACCCAATAGTGCACCACCTATTTTTATATAAAATTATATAAAATTTTATTGGGATATTGTCATGCTCATTCGTTTATGTATTGTCTATGCTGTTTTCACACTGTATGGCATAGCTGAGTAGTTGCAACAGAGATCATAACCCACAAACCCGAAAATATTCACTATCTGGACCTTTACAGAGAAAACTTGCCTTTTTTGTCTATCTTTACAAAATGCAAATATATGTGTGGTTTAGCTATTCTTTGAGGATATTTAAAGTAGAGAAAGTGACCAAAATTAATTTCTGATTTATTTTGGTTTGAAAGTGGAAATAGTCACATTTATAGCATTTTATGCATAATGGGTAATGTGAACAGGCTTATCAGAATAAAATATTCTATTGTGCTTTTAAGATATTTTTAAATGAGTAAATATTTAGTTGTATCTTGATTTAATAACATAGATACTTTGACATTTTTAAAAAATATATGTTATTGATTTTTTACAGAGAGGAAGGGAGATGGATAGAGAGTTAGAAACATTGATTAGAGAGAAACATCGACCAGCTGCCTCCTGCACACCCCCTACTGGGGATGTGCCCGAAACCAAGGTACATGCCCTTGACCAGAATTGAACCTGGGAGCTTTCAGTCCGCAGGCGACGCTCTATCCACTGAGCCAGACCGGTTAGGGCGATACCTTGAAATTTTTATTTAAAATCATTCGTAGGAAGTTGTGAAAGTCATAATCATTTTATAAAAGTAATAGTACAAAATAAAATCAGAAATGAAAGAGGCAATATAACAAAGGACATCACAAAAATACAAATGATTGTAAGCAAATACTATGAGCAACTATATGCCAACAAACTGGACAACCTAGGTAAAATGGACAACTTCCTAGAAATATACAAAAAAAATCAGGAAGAATAGGAAAACCTGAAAAGGCCAATAACAACTGATGAAAGTGAACTAGTAATTTAAAAACTCCCTGCAGATATGCACCCTTATGTTCATAGTTGCACAGTTCACCATAGCTAAGATTTGGAAACAGCCTAAGTGCCCATCAGCAGATGAGTGGATTAAAAAACTGTGGCACATCTACACAATGGAATACTATGCTGCGGTAAAAAGAAGGAATTCTTACCATTTGCAACAGCATGGATGGAACTGGAGAGCGTTATGCTAAGCGAAATAAGCCAGTCAGAAAAAGAGAAATATTACATGATCTCTCTCATTTATGGAATGTAATGAACAACATAAACTGATGAACAAAAACAGATTCAGAGCGTCAAACCTCAGAGGGTGAGTAGGGGAGGGTGGGGGCATGGGGAAAAGATCAACCAAAGGACTTGTATGCATGCATATAAGCCTAACCAATAGACACAGATAACAGGGGGGTGAGGGCATGAGTCGGAGGGGGGATAAGGACACATATGTAATACCTTAATAAATAAATAAAAAATAAAATTAAAACTCCCTGCAAACAAAAGTCCTGGACCGAATGGATTTACAGGAGAATTTTACCAAAGAAGAAGAACTAACATCTATCCACCTCAAATTATTCCAAAAAATTTAAGAGGAAGGAACACTTCCTAGCTCATTTTATGAGGCCAGCATTATCCAAATTCCAAAACCAGATAAAGGCACTACAAAGAAAGAAAATTACAGGCCAATATCCCTGATGAACACAGACACTAAAATCTTCAACAAAATATTAGCAAATCAGATCCAGCAATATATTAAAAGATCATACACCATGACCAAGTGGGATTGATTCCAGGGATACAAGACTGGTACAATATTCGCAAATCAATAAATGTGATAAATCACATAAACAAATTGAAAGACAAAAAAATCACATGATCATATCAATAGATGAAGAAAAAGCATTTGACAAAATCCAGCACCCTTTTTTTGATAAAAACTATCAGAAAAGTGAGAATAGAGGGATCATAACCTCAATAATAAAGGCCATATATGACAAACCTACAGCCAGCCTAATGCTCAATGGGCAACAACTAGAAGTGTTTCCCTTACGAACAGGAACAAGACAAAGATGTCCACTTTCACCACTCCTGTTTGACATGGTCCTAGAAGTCCTAGCCACAGCGATCAGAGAAGAAGAGATAAAAGACATCCACATTGGAAAGGAGGAAGTAAAATTCTCAATTATTCGCAGATGACATGATGTTGTACATAGAAAGCCCTAGTGGCCATCAGTAGATGAGTGGATAAAAAAAGCCGTGGGTCATTTAAACAGTGGAATACTATGCAGCTGTAAAAAAAGAGGGATCTCTTACCATTTGAAAGAGCATGGATGGAGCTGGAGGATATTATGCTAAGTGAAATAAGCCAATCTAAGAAAGACAGATATCACATTATCATACTTATTTGTGAAATCTAATGAACAAAATGCATTAACAAAATAAAACTGAAGCATGGAGGCATGGAAAAAACTGACATACCTCAGTGTGAGGATTGGGGAGACAAGAAGAGATAAACCACAGAACTTATATACTTAATAGTGGCCTGGTGCACGAGTTCATGCACATCAAAAGGAAATTAATTAGAAGAAATATTTTAATATTGCTGTTTGCCCTTTCTCTACAATAGAAGTGTCAACCAAATTCACGATTGGCAATAACAGATCAAAACACATGCGTGCGATTGGCACCAGCGAGAGCTTTATCGCGCGTGTGCGATTCAACTTAGCCTTTTATAGATATAGAATAAACTTGCTTAATTAGACCTGCTTTCTGATTTAGCTAAACTTTTTCCAGCCCAGTGAAGCACCCCAACTTCTCTTTCAGGTAATTGTCAGCAACACACCAGTAAATATCAACACAAAGCAGAGTATTATTGTAGATCACGTAGGGAGAACAAAGGGTAAAATATTTAACTGCAGCAGTGTTTGACTATATTCTGTGCAGTAAGGAAAGCTGAAGTCATTTTCAAGGTCCACCATTTCTTCTTTTCAGTCAGGTCAAGTTTCTGAGCTTTCTAAATCTCTGTTTTCTGGCTAATGAATAGAAAATAGGATTCCATCGAGTCTCCTATCTACCTACTCCCGTACTTCTTTGAGGATCAAATGAGGTGAGCCACGGAGAATGCTTCACAGACATTTGGTTAAAGTGTAAAATGTTTCTACCTGTGTTCCTGGGCTGAAGACACTCCAAGGAGGCTGGTTGCTAGGGAGAGGAAGCTACATTTTGTGCCATTCGGTCTTGACAGTGTCGGTTGCGATTTGGTGGGTTGTTGCTCCGGGGTGGTGGCGGGCCTGTGTCCTACTTGGGGGAAGCCGAGTGTTGCTTTGTGGGTGCCAGGTCCATGGTGCTGTTTCTTTGTAAATAGTCAGTGTGCATCACAGCAGCTCCTGCGTGGAGTGTCTGCCCCCTGGTGGTCAGTGTGCATGATAGTGACCAGTCAGATGGTCAGACACTTAGCATATTAGCCTTTTATATATATAGTTTATATATATAGATATGCATAGCCCATGGACACGGGCAGTAGGGGGGTGAAGACCTGGAGGGTGGGTAGGGGCTGAGAGGAGGAAGGTAAAGGGGGGGAGAGGGAAACAGGAGGCATCTGTAATACTATCAACAAAATATAAATAAAATAAAGTAAAAGTAATAGTACAACTAGAAGGTATTCAGCATGGGTTCTCTTAAACAAAATCTCCAGAACTGAATGGATAGATGGATAAGATATTATTTTCTTTGTATCCCAAACACTTTGATAAGATTAAAATTTGATTTATGCCCTAGCCAGTTTGGCACAGTGTATAGAGTGTCAGCCTGCGTACTGAAGGGTCCCAGGTTCGATTCAGGTCAAGCACACATGCCCAGGTTGCGAGCTCAGTTCCCAATAGGGGGCATGCAGGAGGCAGCTGATCAATGATTCTCTGTCATCAGTGATGTTTCTCTCTCCTCTGTCCCTCTTTTTTTTTTTTTGTTTATATTTTTATTGACTTTTTACAGAGAGGAAGGGAGAGGTATAGAGAGTTAGAAACATCGATAAGAAACACTGATCAGCTGCCTCCTGCACACCCCCTACTGGGGATGTGCCCACAACCAAGGTACATGCCCTTGACCAGAATTGAACCTGGGACCCTTCAGTCCGCAGGCCGATGCTCTATCCCAGGGGTGGGCAAACTTTTTGACTCGAGGGCCACAATGGGTTCTTAAACTGGACCGGAGGGCCGGAACAAAAGCATGAATGGAGTGTTTGTGTGAACTAATATAAATTCAAAGTAAACATCATTACATAAAAGGGTACGGTCTTTTTTTTTTAGTTTTATTCATTTCAAACGGGCGGATCCGGCCCGTGGGCCGTAGTTTGCCCACGGCTGCTCTATCCACTGAGCCAAACCAGTTAGGGCGTCTCCCTTTCTTTCTGAAATCAATAAAAATATATTTTTAAAATACTTGATTTATTACTCAGAAATTTCAACTTATGTTTTCAGAAGGATTTCTGTTTTGTTAAAGTGCAATGTTTGTGCTATGTATATAAGTTTTTTAAAAATAAATTTAGAGATTTCCAAATGTAAAGATTATTCTTTTGGGTTTTTTTTAAAAATTCAAAGCTACATGCTGTTATAGAATATAAAGCCATAGTATGGATATACTTTTAAACTCTAGTTGAAAGCCAGATATACTTTGGTTTGAAGTTATATGGCTTTGTTGCATGAAAAAAATGTTCTCTACTTTTGTGTTTCATCTTTATATTTAAAAAAGTGTGGATTTGTTCTGTTTTCCCCTTGTTTGTTTGTTGTTTCCTGAACACAGTGCAAATTCCAGTCCAATGCCAGTTATTATCCAGAATTTATTAGAAGAGGATATACAAGAGGACCCTTGAGGCAGGGATATACAAATGTAAATAAATTAAGTATAGGATATTGTAGGTTCCTCCATTTATCTCTTAGACTCCAGCAGCAAAGAGTGCACTTTGGAAGGTTTCTAGAGAGATAATTTCAGTGCGCAGCATCCAAATATCATGAGTTCTTAACTTTGGATAGACTACATGGCAATTTAATCATGGATTAAAGTCTATTTTCATTTCCTGCACGTACATTAAAGTGAGAGCCAGAAGAGGCAGCCTGGGACTTCCTAACAACCCCCGCTGAAAAATGTTCTCCCCAGTATCATTTTCTGTGATGCTTCCTAATAAGCTGATAGTGCTTTTATCTATTCACTTTGTTTGTTCGTAGAGAACATTTTGCTCTTCTTATGGAATGGAAAGTAGGCCAGTTTTCCGTCATACTATTTCTACATCTTTCTTTTATAAGAAATGACAAATGCATTTCAGTGAGGTTTATGTTCCACTCGGCATGAGAGACTCTTTAAAGTACCCATGTGCAGGGGGCCTGCCCATGGTAAGTAATCAGCATACGCTTACTGTCTGTGTGCATGAATGACGAAAGGGGCTAATCAGCCATTTAGAGGTCATTTTGGATCCCTGGAAATTCCTAATTTCAGAAACCATTCCTGTGGTGGTAAATACAAAAGTAAGGTTACAATGAAATGAAAGAGGGGAGGAAAAACAACAACAAATCCCCCTAATGCTAATTTGCTGGGGAGTTGTTTTTGTGAAGGGGAGGAGGGAGGCAAATAAAAACTTGGTGGGTGGGTAGGTGGGTGGATGGGTGGATGGTGTGTGTGTGTGTATGTGAAAAGGAAGGCTGTGTGTGTGTGTGTGTGTGTGTGTGTGTGAGAAAAGGAAGGCTTTCTAAGAAAGCACAGCAATTTTTTTTAAAGCATCGTTGCCACAAGCAACAACATAGATGAATATTAGAAACATAAAAGCCAGGCATAAAAGAATTCAAAGCATTTACATATAGTTTAAAGACAAGAAAAATGCTTCCATATGAGATATGATAGATGTCCATCAGTAGCCTGTGGGGAGGTGACTATTGACTGGGGAGGGGCACAAGGGCACCTTCTGGGGAATGGAAATATTCTGTATCTTAATCTGGATGGTATTTACTTGGGTGTATACTACATATTAAAATTCATCAAGTTATCTACTTTTTGTACTTAAGATCTCTGAGCTTTATTGAGTTCAATAGAAAATGTAATAATAATAAGGAAAGTAGGTCAGGGAGGGGGCACCAAATTTAGCATGAATGCTTAAAATAGTATCCTTGGAAGAAAAGCATGGCAAACCTCTGGTCTAAAAACTCTGCTGAGTTTAACATAGGCAACTTTTCTGAATAAGACATTTATAGTAATTTTTGTTGCAAAACATTCCAAATCCCAAAGGATGCTTAGCATGCAGTAAATTAACATCCGTTTAGCAGCAGCAAGGTGAAGGCTGCTGAGCATAGTTCTCTTGATTCCTTGAGGACTTACTGCTTAAAAGCAGTGTTTTTCTTTTTTTCTCTCTAGATTGGCAGATTGCTACTCTGGCTTTACTCTTGGGCGGTGCTGCTATCATTCTCATTGCATTCCTGGTGGGTTTGATTTCTATCTGCGTGGGATCTCGAAGGCGCTTCTACAGACCTGTTGCCGTCATGCTTTTTGCAGCAGGTAAATATGTTCATTACTTTCAAACTGGTATTAAAGGTGCATGAACCTTTCTACTACCCTTCCGTCTCATGCAGAAGCAGTATGCAGTTGCTGCATTGCATACAAATTGAGAGGCATTTGTTGTATTTTAAGGTAAATTGGCTAAAGGTTTATCATATCAGTTTTTAGTGTGTTAAACATTTCACAGAGCACGGTGGCAATGTCTAAACTTCTAAAAGGTGAATAAATAATAGTTCTTGACAAGGCTGTCACTTTAAGAATTACGGATGTATTGCAGCTGTCTCACATCCAGTTTTTCCCCCCTCATTTAACCCCCTTGGTTATCTTAAGGCAACATTATTTTTTTTCTGACATGAAACTAAACACACACACACACACACACACACACACATGCACGCACATATATACATATATATATATATATATCCATCCTTAGAGGTATAAATCTATTTGGACATAAACATGGTTATACTGTAAAATCATAATGTATCACTTGCACCATCAGACATTTGAATTGTATGAGGTCAATGGCATACTCATTAATTTAACAGCCATCATTTTATGAAGCATTCTATGATTAAAATATCAACCAAGGTAAAATGGAGGTTTTACAAAAAGTCAGGAAGCTATTTAAAAAGGGGGCTTATAAGACTAAAAGCCCAGTACATTGTTTTGTGTGTTTCAATTTTCATTTATAAGAATAGCTTTGAATATATTGTTCTTTTTGACTCAAGCTGAAATAGTCTTGTGGTCCCTTCAATTTACCCTGTCAGTCATATCTGATTTGAAGACTGCAAAATAAGCCCCTGTGACTGTCAATAATGAAGACACTGACAGAATCATCTAGGCTGTTAGATGAATTTTTTAAAGCTGTTTAAAGTAGGGAATAGAGAAATTTCTCAGGATTTGAAGGGAATATAAAATCAGAAGTGTTCTGCTGCCCCCTGCTGTTCATTTCAGTGTTCTTCTTGTACCAATGAAGACTGATCAGAATGTAGGTGTTACAAAAATGAAGGGCTGAAGGGCTGAAGTACATATATGTGTTCTTGCTCAAGAACACATATTAGTTATAATGGTAGATCTAGTATTTCATCACTACTGTCACTCATTCATTCAACTGTTTATTGGGCACCTATTCCAGACTTCTAATAGAGTAGAAAACACCTTTATAAAAAAAATATTTTGAAAGCTTAGGTGGTGACCATAGTATCAATATTTTGTTGATCTCATGTGTAATAAAAGGTCTGTTGTGAATCATATAGTACGACATAAAGAGTCTCCTAAAGATTACATCAGTTTTGTTCATTAGAGTCCACAAATAAGTGAGATCATGTAATATTTGCCTTTCTCAGATTAGCTTATTTCCACTGATGGGCTCTTGGGCTGTTTCCACATCTTAAGTATTGTGAATAACGATGGCTGGTTCACCAAAAAAGCAGTCTAATCTTTTTAGAATATAGTTCAGATCAGTTAATACTTATCCGCTCAAACTCCTCAGGCCCCTGACCTGGTGCGCATGTCTATCCCTGAATGGGCCCCTGGCTGTCTTTTCTATCATCTCATGCCACTCCCTTCCTTGCTCTAATGTACTGCAACTAGTGAAACTTATGTTTCTCTTCACCCAGTGTGCTTCTGCAGCAGGAGTTTGCACTGCCTGTACCCTCACCCCAGATTGCTCACTCCCCACTATATTGACCTGCACCCCCCATTCATTCAGGTCTGTGCTCTAATGACTCCTCCCCAAAGAGAACTTCTTCAACTCTCTATCTAAAAGAGCATAGCATCCTCTGTCTTGTTTGCTTGCTTTCTTGTATTTTTATGTCCCTTAGCAATAACTGCCATATTCTGTATTTAATTACAATGGACTGCCTACCCATAAGGGTAGCACTTTAGTTACCAATGCCTCAAACTGTATCACTTTAGAAATATCCAAATATTTATTGAGTGAATGAATTTATCCAATGAGTAAATAGATTACTATTCCTATTCACATTCATACTTTAGTCCTGTTCTGCCAGAATCAGTCATGATTTGACTAGTGACCGGAATACAGAAACCTTAAGGAGAAATGCCTTGTTTTAAAAAAAACTTAGTAACTGTGGCATTTTCTTCACCTATAGCCCATGGTTGATAGTGATTGACTGCTTGTTAGTTTTAAGACATTTAAATCACGAACGTGCCCTTTCACAAAGGCACAGAGCCAGCTGAATTTTTAAAAAATTGATATACATTTGGAACTTACTGGCTGCAAATCGTGTGGGTTATATAATATGCTGTCAGTTGTCCTAACAACGACTTAAAACTTAGCAGATGTTTAAACTACAAACAAGGTGTGATTTCTGTTTTGGATGCTGAGAGATTCTCCTTTTTGAGGGACCTGTTTATCCATTCACTCTCAGTGTTGAACTGCAGGGCAAAATGTTTAGAATTCTTATATCAGGTTCCAGAAAGGTCACTTGACCCTCACATAGAGCTTCATTGAAAGTAATTATTTTGAGGAATCATGCCCTCATGAATTTTCTGTACTTCATCAGTTTTATGCCCAAGATAGATGACTGCTATACAGACTTTCTAGGAACATTAATCATATTGATAATAGTGATCTTTTACAGCTACTGAGAACAGATGAGAATAGATTTTAAAGCACAGAATTTTAGTTTAATTAAGCACACTATCCATCCTGTTACTCTTTTAAAAAATGTAATAAACTATCTTTTTTTATTTTATCAAGGTTTATTCTTGTATCGTACTCCTTAATTGTTTGTTGCTACACTTTTGGAGTTTACAGTATTTTTAAGATGGGTTAAATAATAATCATTTTAACCAAAAATTGACTTTATTTATCAGGAGTTGGAAAACATCCTCCCCCCCCCCCCACACACACACTGGGTGCTTCCTTCTCATCTTCCGTATTTTATTTATTTTTCTTTATTGTTGAAAGTATTACAGATGTCCCCTTTATTTGCTTTCTTTCCCCATTAACCCCCTCCACAACCACACCTGTCCTTCCCAGGCCTTGAACACTGTTGTCTGTGTCCATTAAAGCATGTAAGTTCCCGTTAATCACTCCCTACCCAACCCCCACCCCTGCTTTTCCTTTGAAATTCCTCAGTCTGTTCCTTGCTTCTATGTCTCTGGATCTGTTTTGTTCATCAATTTATTTTGTTCACTAGATTCCACATATGAATGAGATCATGTGATACTTGTCTTTCTTTGACTGGCTTATTTCATTTAGCATAATACTCTCCAGGTCTTTCCATGCTGTCTCAAAGGATAGGATATCATTCTTTTTACTGATGCTTAGTATTCCATGGTATAAATGTAGCACAGCTTTTTTATCCACTCATCTGCTGATGGGCACTTTCGGTTGCTGTTCACAGGTTTTGTATAATGCAACAGTTGAGCTTAACTAGTACTACCTGCCATAATACTAATAATTATATACATGGGTAGGCAAAAGTAGGTTTATAGTTGTAAGTACACAAAATAGATTATTCTTGTATTATTTATTAGTTATTTTATTTATTTGTATAACTGTAAGCTCACTTTTGCTCACCCCTGTATGTATTTGTAAAGTGATAATTCTTGGTATGCCCATAGAAAATACTATATTGCACTAATTATTTTGCCAAAACCTATTATGGTGATTTACTAATTATTAATAGAGTAATTCTTACTGTATTGTGAAAAATAGTGTTAAACAGAGAAAAAATGTTAATATTTTAAAGTATATACTATTTAGAGTAAGCAATGCTTCAGATGTTTTGGCTTTTATGTTTATTTGGTTAAAAAGTAATTCTCGTAACTATGTGTATTTATATGTTATATTATTCTGTTTCCTGTAAATACATTTTTCTAATTTTGATTTGCTTTTCTTTCAGTTGTTTTACAGGTTTGCAGCCTGGTTCTTTACCCAATCAAGTTCATTGAAACTGTGAGCTTGAAAATTTACCATGAGTTCAATTGGGGTTATGGCCTGGCGTGGGGTGCAACTATATTCTCATTTGGGGGTGCCATCCTTTACTGCCTGAACCCTAAGAACTACGAAGACTACTACTAGAACCAATAGTCTCAAATTGGGGGGAAAAACATCCAACAAGGATTACATCTGCATCTTTTCTAACTCACTATTTTCTAAAACACTTGTGGAGTGTCAAGCAGTTTGCTAAGTTGATTTACTATCTTTTGCCTTTTGGCTGTCAACATAATAACCAGCTTCTACATCCATTTTAGGGACCTGCACAAATTAAGAGAGCTGATTAGACATAGGCAAATGCTGCAAACTTCCAATATGTTCTTGTCATTTTTCTTGACAAGTGAAGGGTCTATATGACAGCAACCATTGTGAGAAACTAGATGGAATGAGAAATGCCTGAATCTCCTATTGCCTGCAGGGGAGCAGCTGGCATACGCAACATTTAGAAGTTCCTTTTGCGCTGACAAGGATTTAACTGTCAGAGTCCTTATCACCTGCTTTTCCCACCCAATGACTAAATTGCCATTGGTTTTTTGCTTGAGTGAGCTCTTGAATAGTGAACTGCCCATCAGCATCTAATGGGAGTTCTGAATGTAAGTTGTTAATGGTACATATTCCATCTTCAAGAGTACTCTGTTTAATGGGAGGTTATGCTTTGGCAATCAGCATTTCCTTGGGAAAGGTGTCAAGACTTGGAGAGGTGCTTTTCATTATGTGGTTAGAAATTGTGTCTCAGCCATATCTAGAATGAGGAAAATTGGGAGTTTCTACCTTCCCTGGGGCAACTAGAAAGACATATGCATGAGTTGCTTTTGTCCTAAGTACCCGGTAAATCATTTATCAAACATTACAGCAAATAATTGTGCATATGTAACAAACTTAAGTGTTTTTATAGAAGATGGACCATTAGCATAAATGGTAATATGTTGTTCCCTAGCCCTACACTTGCATTTGCCTATTACACATAGAATTAATATTTGCTCTAGTGAAGTGATTTGAACACTAACCTTGTACACGTTGTTAAGAGGCTTAGGTCGGTATGCACACTTACTTACCTTACACAAGTACATATTAAAGCTTTTGCTCTATATTCTCTACTATTCCACTGGAAAGTTTTAATAGAATTGTATAAAGAAGAAAAATTGAAATGGTATTAATCTAAAAATTATTGATTCTGTAAGCACTGTAGTTCAAAAAAGAGTAGCAATTAGGTTGGTCATTTTGTTTAAAGTAGAAGGCTGCTTTTTTCAAGTATTTTAAATGTCTTTATTAAAAAATAAAGGAATAGTGATAGATTTATTTGAATGTCTAAATGTCTCAGTAGAGGAATGGGATTCATCTGGGTATCACCTGGTCCTCTGATGTTAACTAAGGGGCTAACTGATTTGTGCACACAATTATGATGGATTTATGTTAAGGGAATTATTTGTTGACTGTTCAAATATAAGGAAATATCAATAATAGGGAATAAGTTTGCAACTAATCTCATACTGCAAGCTTGTTCATCTTAATCCTGTTTAATATACAAATTTGGATAGTTTAATTATAAGCATATTTTTATATCAAATATACAGTTCTAATATAAAAGTTATAAATAATTATTTTTGTTAACAAAGACACTAAAACAGTATGTCCTGGTTTTGGCCCTCTTGCAGAAAGAAGCAGTGGAGAAAATCATTGAAAGCACACCTATGTTCTCTTGTATTGCAAATTCTGTTAAGAGCAGGACCACATCAATAGTATTTAATAATTTGCTTTCCCTCCCAAAGCAAAGTTCTGCTTTCAGCTTGTCTTAAGAGCTGTTGCCAAAACAACAGAAAGAAAAAACTATTTTATTATTCAAATGCTTAAAAAAAACCTCTTCTGACTTTTCTATAGAATCACAAAGTAAATATGAAGTATCAGGCTTATTCTTATTTTAGCAGTGACAAAAGTGATTAAATGCATCCTAGAGAGAAACCTTTATAAAAGTATATGTTTCTATGTAGAACCGTAAGAAACTATGAGTGGACATTTTCCAGAAAGATGTTAGTATTATAGAATCTTTTGAAGCAGTTTTCTTGGTAAATACACATCGTAAAATCTGGGCCAGACTGTCTTGCAGTTAGTTAATTGCATATTGTCAGAACAGCATGAGAAATATATTTGTTGGAAAGGGATTTCGGCTACTAAACACTCTTGATTGTGAGAGAATCTCTTTATTCCTTAATAATGGAAGAACAGTACTTTGGTGCTGACATCAATGAGGCACTTTTCTTAGTCCTAGTAGAGGATGCAGTGTGCTGTTAGACTAATATCACATCTCAAGTCTTACCAAGTTTTCATTCTCTGTCAACATGACAAGCTGAAAAGTGACAGAATATGTCATCAGCTAAGGTATACATATTTGCAGTTTACTGAAAAGTAGATTGCTTATATAACTTTTTCTCCTTAGCAGTGAAGAGCCCTATGCTATATTTCTACCATCACTAATGTTGTTTGGAAGTGTTTCATTATTAACAAGCTCAGTAATACATGAGTTGTTGCTCATCTGAAATACAGTTTTGTCTATCAGAATAAACACAAGTGAATTTCTCAGCTACATTAACATTGTGTATTTGCAGCTTTAGGTTTGTTTGATGTTTTCTCACAAGCAAAACTGGTAACCATAAACTCATTGTTTATCTTAGAGAGAGAGATATACACACACGTGTAGCAAAAAGTACTCAGCAGGGCTAGTTATTCAGATTTCTTGCACAACTATTTAGCTTTTTGTAAGTTCAACATGTAAATTTTAAAGACAAATATAAAGAGACCTATGTGTTTGAAATATAAAAGATATATATGGATTAGCATGTACCTGTATATTATTAAACATGCAAATGCACTGACTGGTAAGTGATGTCTAATTGTATGGCTAGCAATGTGATTTATTCAGACTGTATTTTTGTACAGAGCAGCGCACACTAACTTATGCCTCTGTGTCCTCTTTAATGCCTAATACTGTGCCTAGATATTTCATGTTTTAAAAATAAAATATACTTCATGCTGTTCATGCTATTAGTTTCTCTACTGCTGTTCTATATTTATTATTTGAAAATATATGACATTTTACTACTTAAATATGAATTCCTGATATTCTGGTTATTTTTTCTAATAGTCCTCTGGGGGAAACCTGTTTATCACTCCATTGGTTTTGAGTTTGCAGTTTCAGGATCAGTTCCTTGTTTCATGATTTGTGTAGCTGACATGAAATTATCTATGTGGAAAAAAAATAAAAATAAAAGTGGTTTCACGGATGTGGTTTGACTCTGTGTCTTCTCTACTGTACACAGGTTTCTGAATCACATGTCTTTCAGTTCATTTTCTCCTTTATATAATCATTTTGAAAACAGCTTAATATGACATGCCCATTTTGTATCAAATTTCCTTAAAACTGTATTTTATTTCAAATTCTCAAGATTCTGTCCTCCGCAGCTGAGTTACATGAAAAATAAAAGGAAATATCTTTTTAAACTTTCTGTTTTAAAAGGAAGGCGGACACAATGTGGACTATCTTGTTTCCTACTCTCTAATCTCACAATTAGAAACAGTAGAAGTGAAAGGGTTTTTGTTCAGTTTTCAGGGTTTGCAAGGTATGTTAAAGCAGGCTTTCCTACATAATTTCTGTTTTTTAATTAGGCACTCTAAATTTTCAGTGCACATGTGTACATGTATATGTGAAGAAATTTGTAAATTTAAAGTCAAAAGTTCCCATCACCATTGGTGTATATAAAATGGTGAGTATACTTGGAAAGAAATTTAAGTTTGACAATAAAATTCACTTGTATGGTTGTCAGGAAATTATCTTGTAGTTATAAAGAAGATCATATATGATTGAACAACTTTCTTGTTGGTAAATCAGTTTGAATATAAGATAAATTTTTTGTCATGAAGATATCCTTCCATATCTCATAAACCCTCAAATTTTGAGAGGTCCACAGTATATTTTCTGCTAAAATATTGTAAAATATCTGCAAGTCTATGATATATTTAATATCAAACGTTTTCTGAAAATATATTGATTTTTTTTACAGAGAGGAAGGGAGAGGGATAGAGAGTTAGAAACATCGATGAGAGAGAAACATCGATCAGCTGCCTCCTGCATACCCCCCACTAGGGATGTGCCCGCAACCAAGGTACATGCCCTTGACCGGAATCGAACCTGGGACCCTTCAGTCCACAGGCCAACGCTCTATCCACTGAGCAAACCCGGTTAGGGCTAATATCAAACTTTTAAAACTATATGAAAAGTTACAAATTCTAAAAATTTTGCCAGTTTTCTATCATTTTGTAAATTGTTCCTTTTGATGACCTTACTCTAATTTGATGGAATAGCATCATTCATTTGATGTATTATATTTTCAGCATAAAGTACTTTCATTTTTATACAGAATTCTCATGAGCAGAACACCTTTACAAACATGTCCTGCCTGGTAATTATCCATGACCCAGTTTCTCTGAATTTGGAAGATATGGAGACATAACTTCACTGGAATTTGACAAGGGAAAATCCTTTGCCTTCAGAGATTTCATTGTGAACGCATAATAGAAAACCATTTTCAATTTGCTTTGCCATGATGGCGATGTAGCCTGTTAGCAGTTTGTTTTATTAAGTCAGGCCCATATTATGTCAGCACAGTGTTCCATTCTGATGGTTTCCAAGTCATTTTGGTTAGAGAATAACTTGATAGTGAAATTATTTTGTATTCTGTAGAGTAATCCACTGAATACCTAGATTTCTAATGTATCGAAATTTTCATGGTATGACCTGTTAATAGCTTTTCAGAAGTACAACCTTAATGAGATCAAATTAAAAGAGCAAATAAAAAATAGAATTAAGTGCTTAGACTTTTCACAGGAAGCACTGACTTATTTGAATCATTTAACTTCCATTCAAGTATTAGCACATGGTATCATAGCTACATAACTTAGTGTCAAAGTTAAAATCAGATTCACAAAACTCCATGTAATAAAATGCCAAAAAATTTTTTCTATATAAGGCAGGTTTTCAGACTGGGAAGTCTCACAATCTTAACAACTACTAAATTTTGCCATGAGCAAAGGGTTCATGTATCTATACATGGAAAATTTGTTTTCAAAGAGTCACCAGCTAGGTGACTCACATTTATATTCCAGCAGTAAGTCTAATGGTTCCAAAGTGTAACTAAGAAAACAGGAGCTGAACTGTTCAAATGGGAAGGATAATATGTAGTGTTTCTAAGCCAAGATTAACAGCACACAAAGAATGGCGTTCTTTGTAAAACTAAAGCTGTGTTGAGTGGTTCACCAGAGAAACTCAGTTTTGGCAAGCAATTATTTCCAAGTTGAATGACTTCATAGGAATAATGATTATAAAAGAGGCTTGGAGCAAGCCCTGGGAAACCATGTCATCAAACCAGTAAAAATCTTGAATACTTCAGTTTCCATGTGTGACAAGGATTAATGAAAAAGTAGTATCTAAACAATTTACACACACACACACACACACACACACACACTAATTTTGGCCTGTATAAGGATGTGTCTGGATGGCCCAAAGACATTTCTTATACTATAGAAGAGAAGCAGTTAGGCATGGGGTTAAACGTAAAATATTACTTTTATGTGATGATGGTATTAAAGACTGCCCTTTGATTGCTTTGAATTTATCATAAAGATAAAATAAGAAATGAATGGCATACAGCCTATTTTTTTTCTGGCTCCAAAGTCTCTCCTCTTTATTACATTTTGCTGCTGCTTCCATTTTGCAGTGACCCCAAAATAAGGGGACTTAAATTCACAGATTCATAGTCACTGGAAAGCAATTGCTCTTACAAACATTTTTACTTGGGAGGGGACCCCATTGGAGAGAAAGAAGCAGTAGTTTTGATAGCTAAACAGAGAAAGGGCATGCATAGCCTATTTGATTTTTAAAATTAAAAATAATTCAAGAGTTCAGATAAATTGTTCTAAACCTCAACAGAAGACATTTGAAATTGTGAATGGGGATTTAAACTGTTAAGAGTTAAATGGAGGAGAAACTATTTCTGTGTGTTAACTGAAAAGACAGATAATGCTATCACACTAGGCAACCTCTCCCAGACAAGCTGCATCAAAGCATTTTTGGAGAGTAAGTCCTCCTTTGTGGCCATATCACAGCTCAGTAGTAATGTGACAATTCCTGAAATCAAGAACAAGTTTTCTAATTTTACCTCTTAGGTGATTCATCTTAAGCATTACCTAGGTATTATGGTTGTGTTAATTGAGTAGTGGTGTGTCAGAAAGAATGAGAAAGAGTAATAAAACATTTAACACTTATGATCATGAAAAGTATGTTTTTCATTCAACTCCAAGCTATGAATGTCACTGTTGGAAGAAATTTGGCATAAGTTTGACATTACATAGAAATCCTTATGGAGGCATAATGTTTCATATAAAATTTCTAGTTATAGTTTCCAAAGACCTTGATTTTTTTAAATGCTTCTTGATGAAGCAGAATTTTGGGAAAATCCATTCCCAGAATATTTCTTTGTAAACCTCAATATTTAGCATCTATCTTCCCAGATGACGTTCAATACATGAAATTCTTAGAGTTACTGTCCCCTATTTTTTCAGACATGGATAAAATTATTTTCTCCCTAGATGCATCAGAAAGTCAATAAACACAGCGCATATTTAGGCAGAATTTGAGCTTTAGGAAGTTCAATTATGATCCTAAACATGGCAACCTGCTGCGGCTGATTGCATGACATATTTGAATCAGAAATGTTCTAAAAGTTGAACCAACAATTAAGACTTCTTATGCCTATTCAAACCAGAAGTACCGTTAGGTTTATTTGACTATTATGCTATATTGATGGGGGAAACCCATGTAATATGTTGTTTTCCTAAAGTTAGGCTGGTTTTTTTATTTTTAAATATATTTTTATTGTTGAGAGTATTACAGATATCTCCCTGGCTGGTTTTGATTTATTAGTGTAAATATGTACATGTTCCATGCAGTTATATACTTAAAATAGTTTGTGTGTTATCTACATTGCAACAGCATTTTCAGAATTATTTATAATTTATGGACATACAAAGGTAAACTCAGTAGGATTTGGGAGGAAATATCTACAGGAATATCAGATTAAATGGTTGGATCTTTCAAGTTTTACCATTTAATCAAAGCTGTGTGGTATAAAACTGCAGGTATGAGAATAGAAACCTAATAGGTTGCTGTAATTGATTAGCTTTGAAGACTGCTCCACCGATAGTGATTTTTCTGAGAACAATAGAGGACTTGGCAGCCAGCCATGTTTTTTTTTTTACCATATTATCCTGCACCCCTGGTCAGAGGTGATTAGAGCAGAGATGGTTCCTGCCTTAGACTAGCTCCTTCTGTATCTCTTGCCCATTAATTTGGAATTGGTCTCTGCATGTAGTTAGCAATAAAATGCATAAACCATGGGGTCTGGAAATGGATGCAGGGATACAAAGAAAAACTGCAGAGAAAGGAATGAAATAGTTAGAGAAATGCAGTCAAGAGGGACGATGTAAGTCCTAGCAGCGGTTCTCAACCTGTGGGTCGAGACCCTTTCACAGGGGTCGCCTAAGACCATCGGAAAACACATATATAATTACATATTGTTTTTGTGATTAATAACTATGCTTTAATTATGTTCACTTTGTAACAATGAAATTGGGGGTCACCACAACATGAGGAACTGTATTAAAGGGTCACGGCATTAGGAAGGTTGAGAACCACTGTAGGGAATACAAGAGTGGGTGATCCCAGATCCTAGTAAGGTCAAGTTGCCTTGTGTTCTATGAAACACTCATGTGTCCTTCCAATAATTTCCTGTTGTATCCAGTTTTAGTTGGAACCAAGAGAACCTTTTGTTAGACAAAGCATCCTTTGTTAGAAGGTTCAATATTCAGGTTGTGTAAATCTCCAAAAAAGGATTGGCAAGTACATGAAGATTTCTTGGCACACTTCCCATCTCACCCCAGTGTGCCCAACACTGTTTCCTTGACAAAAATTGTTCCCAGTTGCCTCATTCACAGTAAAATGTAACTAAGTGAAAATATTTTAGTGTAAACTCTCCCTTCTGTGTATATGTTTTTTCCAAGATCAAAGTCATATGCTAAGGGTGAAAGATCAATAATCATCAGATGGGATGAAAGCTTCCCTGGAATCTCTGAATCAAGTTATGGTAATTTCTCCCCCATCTTAAATCTAGAATGCATTGGCAATTTACATTAGCCCATAAGAGCTATTGCACTGCACAACTCTAGAGAGTGCCATGTTTTCTCTAAAAAAGTTAGTCCTGCTGACATTGCTTATTTCTTTGCACTTATGGCTACTCTTGAGTTCAGTGTGTTACACACACAACACTATCAAACAAAGTTTTCATTGCCTTCACTCTAGTGCTGTTTTGGGTTCGGGTGTATCAAGCCCAAGTAGAATGAAGCATGTTGGAGTGAACCTATTAATTGTATTTGGTAAAAGATTAACAATATTTGTGTTTAAATGACATGCTAGGATGACTATTTTAGTTCTTAGTGCAAAGTATTATACATCCAAACTTATCAGTCACGTCCACAGCTTTCATCCAGGGTCTAAGCCATCCACTTTAAAACATTTTCGGGGTCTTATTCAAAATAAAGTTATATTGATTGATGTGAATTTCAGCTTTGACTGTAATTTTTCTGTGACTGCATGACAGTAGATGGCCTCGAGCTCATAAGAAAATCCAATTCATCACCAGAAGCATCCACTGGTATAATACACAATCCCTACTCTTTGTCAATAATATCTTCAAATTGTCCAGAGAAGCCACATACCCACAGAACATGAAACAAAAGACTGGTTCTGACAACTGGTATTACTGAAAGAAGGGTTCTTTAAGACTTAATTATAGAAGACTTGAGGGATATGGTGGAACTTCCTCTGGGCTATTTTTAGGTGTCTCAGTATTTTATATCACTAATACTCTACATCATCATTTTCTCATTTGTAAATTTCTCAGGCCTTCAAAAAATCCTTGAACACATTTAACAAAAAGTCAAATCCTTAGCAAAAGCGATTTGTTTTCCCTAGGACAAGGGAAAATGCATGCCTTGTTATTTTCCATTCTTATTTGGATCTAATAAGGCAAGGCAAAATAATTTTGCATTCTTTACTCCTTCTTCAGGAAAATGACATAAGAATCCACATAACAAACATAGCACAAGGCAGTTAGGAGTGCTGTATTTTCTACACTATATTTAAATGCTGCAGGAATAAGAATAGAGTCTTAAAAATACATCTTGTCAGGACCCACTCCCTTTTTTCTCCGATCTTTAAATGCAAATACATGCATACTGACAGCTCTCAGAAAAATAACCCTAATGAGAATTTCTTCCTTTCCTCAGGAGTGCCCTCTGCCACCATCTATTTAAAGAAAAATAGCGGGCTCCCTACTTCATTCTCATATCATATGTTTAAAAGAGCAATTTCCATTTTTTGAAGTATTACTGAAAGGAAAGAAGTCATCTTTTATCACAGTCAGGAAAGGTCAGCAAGTCAGTAATCCTCCATTCACTTCCTGACAGAAATATCTTCTTTCCTTCAACAGAAGACCAGAAAAGTGATTTATTTGCAATTGACATTAATACATAAAATGGCCAATGCACCTAGCTATGCCTGGGTAATCCCTTACATGGTCCAGAGGCTTCTTTTATTACCTGCTAAGGCTGTGAATTGAATCTGTTGGAGCAAGCATTGTACATATGATTCCACCACTCCCCTCCCCTTCACACACACACACACACACACACACACAATCACTCCTATGTAATATCTAATCCTGACAAGGCCAAAATATGTTTGTAATGAAGACCAAGCAGGAAGCTCTCTTTGCTTCTGTGCCCAGGTATTGACATTTCCTTCTCTCTCTCTCTCTCTCTCTCTCTCTCTCTCTCTCTCTCTCTCCCTCCCTCTCTCTCTCTCTCTCTCTCTCTCTCTCCCCTCTCAATTCTGTTTGTTTCTTGCAAAACTCATATGCTTGTTTTTCAACCCTCCAAATATTTACCAAGTTTTTTTGCATCTTCAGAATGGGCCCAATACTGTACAAGACTATGGGACATTACTGAAGGTATAATCTGAGACTTCATGGGTCTTATATTTCAAGTAGGAAACATAAAGCATGCACATAGAAACAATAATTCTGTCGTATATTGTGGAATGACCTACAGTTCTCAAAGTAAATTCATTAATTTCATTGCTACTTGATACTTTTATTAACATTAAAGAGTATATAGCAAGATTTTGACCAAAATTAATACATGGTCAAATAAAATGATACATGTAAAAATCAGTCTGGGTTTTCCTATCCACTTATAGGCTAAATATTTTCTTATGGAAAAAGAACAAATGTCTACCTATGACCTGTATTTTGTATAATTTAATACACCACTGACTGACTTTAGGTATCAACTAGAGGCCCGGTGCACGAATTTTGTGCATGGGTAGGGTGCCTAGGCTTGGCCAACCATCAGGGCCAATCAGATTCCCCACCTCCCCGCCTCCTCCTTCCCTCGCTCCCTCAGCGCCCCACCACCGCTGCTGGTCATCCACCATGTTCTGTGCCACCCCGTGGTGGTCAGCACATATCATAGCGAACAATTGAACTCCAGATCTCCCGGTTAAACTCCCAAGGTGACACTTTGCATATTAGCCTTTTATATATATATACCAGACACCCGGTGCACGAAATTCGTGCACTGGGGGGTGGGGGTTCCCTCAGCCCAGCCTGCCCCTCTCACGGTCCGGGAGCTCTCAGTGGATGTCCTACTGATGGCCACAGTCTGGCAGCAGAGGCTTGGAGCAGGCGTCCTGTGTGTGTGTGTGTGGTGTGTGTGTGTGTGTCTGCTGGGGGTCTTCCCTCAGCCACATTGGAGGCTCAGAGCAGGCACTGTGTGTGTGTGTGTGTGTGTGTGTGTGTGTGTGTGTGTCTGCTGGGGGCCTGCCCCCAGCCACACCATGGAGGCTTGGAGCAGGAGCCCCTCTGTGTTGATCTCTCAGGCTCCTGGCTTCCACTGCATGTTGTACTCTCCCTTGAGCTATGGCCAGGATGGGGGTGCTGCTTGCAAGCCGGGCTTTCCTGCTCCAGGATCGCCATGGTGATGGGGGAGCAGGCCCAGCTGGGGGCTGCCTGCAGGCTGGGCTTTCCTGCTCCCTGATCAGGCGCAGCTGGGGACTGCCTACAGGCTGTACTATTCTACTTACCGATGGTCGGATCACCACAGCGACCCAGGGCCCAACAGCACTTTCCTGCTCTCCAATAGTCATAGGGTCCCGGATGGGGGTGGGGCTTAGCAGTGCGGGGCTTAGGCAGCACGGGGGTCCCGACTGGGGGCTCAGGTGGCACATAGGGGTCCCGGGTAGGCGCAGGGCTTATGCCCCACTGCCCAGGGCTGCATA
>NW_005871240.1:122640-124187 GCF_000147115.1 Myotis lucifugus | reverse complement strand
CACGGGGGGGGGGCCGGCCGGGTTTTCCCTTTAAAGGGGGTTCCGGGATACAGGTGGGGGTGCCGCCCCTTTGTGTCTCTGGCCCACCTTGTTGACGGGCTTGATGATATTTTTTAGCGCGCCCGCCACCCCCTTTAAGGTGGGGGGTCCCCCACTGGGGTGCCTGGCCAGTCTTGGTAAAGGGGCTGAGGGGCCGTTTTCAGGCTGGAGGGGTGACTGAAGCTCCCCAACCTCTCCTTTTTTTCTTTTTTTTTATTCTGGGATTTATTTTACCTTCTATGGCTGTCACTGGAGCTGAGAGCCGGCTTTAGCTCTGAGGCCGGCTCCAGCTTGAGGCCTCGGCTGCTGAAAGCAGATATCTGGGCTTTGTTTAGCTTCTATAATTGCAACATTGTTTCTTAGACTGAAGCTCAGAGGCCGGCAGCGGCAGGCGGGGAATGTTGGCTTCCTCCATCACTGGAGCAAGCAAGCCTCCTGTTCGCTTCAGCTGCCTGGCTGCTGGCCGCCATCTTGGTTGGCAGTTAATTTGCATATCCTGCTGATTAGCCAATGGGAAGCATTTGGGGGTATGGTCAATTTGCATGTTTCTCTTTTATTAGATAGGATAGACTAGAGGCTCGTGCATGAAATTCATGCATGGGCGTGTGTGTGTGTGACCCTCAGCCCAGCCTGCACTCTCTCCAATCTGGGACCCCCTCAAGGGATAGGCCCTAAACGGGCAGTTGGACATCCCTCTCACAATCTGGGACTGCTGGCTGCCTGCCTGATTGTCTCTAACCACTTCTGCCTGCCAGCCTGATCACCCCCTAACCACTCCCCTACCAGCCTGATCAATGCCTAACTGCTTCCTTGCCAGGCAGATCGTCCCTAACTGCCCTCCCCTGCCAGCCTGGTCACCCCTAACTGTCCTCTCCTGCAGGCCTGGTCACCCCTAACTGCCCTCCCCTGCAGGCCTGGTTGCCCCTAACTTCCTTCCCTTGCCAGCCTGGTCACCCTAACTGCCCTCCCCTGCCAGCCCGATTGCCCCTAACTGCCCTCCCCTGCCAGCCTGGTCCCTCCCAACTGCCCTCCCTTGAAGGCCTGGTTCCCCACAACTTCCCTCCCTTGCAGGCCTGGTCCCTCCCAACTGCCCTCTCCTGCAGGCCTGGTCCCCCACAACTGCCCTCCCATCAAGCCTGGGACCCAGCAATGGGCAATTCCCTGAAGGGTAGGTACGCGGGAAAAAATGAGGAAGGGTCAGAAGAGAACAACAGAAAAGATTATTTTGTAGGCTAGAAAATAAATTTAAGGGGATCTAGGGGAATAACGACCACTAACAAAAAACGATAGAGAAGGAAAAAGTAGCGGGGCGGCAGATTTCTTCGCCTAATTTAGAAGCGAACTCTGGGAGAAATAGGAGTAAGGCCGAAGTAAGGGGACGCGGGGAGGCAGAGGTCGGATGCGTCAGAGAGGACGAGAGTAGGGGCGAGCATAGACCAAACCATGAGGTCCAAGATATAGAGAGATAAAAAACACGGATACTTCTAAAAGGAAAAGAGAGAGGTCGT
>NW_005871240.1:106290-120924 GCF_000147115.1 Myotis lucifugus | reverse complement strand
TGTAATACAGTTTGATATCTGGCATTGAGATCCCACCTACTTTGTGTCTTTCTCAGGATCGCTGCAGCTATTCGGGGTCTTTTTTTATTCCAGATGAATTTTTGGAGAGTTCGTTCTAGATCTTTGAAGAAGGCCATTGGTATTTTAATGGGAAGTGCGTTGAATTTATAGATTGCTTTGGGTAGTATGGACATTTTAATGATGTTGATTCTACCAATCCAAGAACATGGTATGTTCTTCCATCTGTTTATGTCTTCCTCTATCTCTTTTTTCAACGTCCTGTAGTTTTCTGAGTAGAGGTCTTTAACCTCTTTAGTTAAGTTTATTCCTAGGTATCTTAATTTTTTTGGTGCGATGGTAAATGGGATTGTTTTTCTAATCTCTCTTTCTGAAAGTTCACTATTGGTGTATAGAAATGCCTCAGATTTCTTGGGGTTAATTTTGTATCCTGCTACATTGCCAAATTCATGTATTAAGTCTAGTAGCTTTTTGATGGAGTCTCTAGGGTTTTGTATGTATAATATCATGTCATCTGCGAATAAGGACAGTTTTACTTCCTCTTTTCCAATTTGGATGCCTTTTATTTCTTCTTCTTGCCTAATTGCGATGGCTAATACTTCCAGTACTATGTTGAACAGGAGTGGTGAGAGTGGGCATCCCTGTCTTGTTCCTGTTCTTAGGGGAAATGGTGTTAGTTTTTGACCATTGAGTATGATGTTGGCTGTGGGCTTGTCATATATGGCTTTTATTATGTTGAGGTATGATCCTTCTATTCCCACCTTTCTGAGAGTTTTTATCAAAAATGGGTGTTGGATTTTGTCGAATGCTTTTTCTGCATCAATTGATATGACCATGTGGTTTTTTTCTTTCAATTTGTTTATGTGATGTATCACATTTATTGATTTACGGATGTTGTACCATCCTTGCATCTCTGGGATAAATCCTACTTGGTCATGGTGTATGATCCTTCTGATGTACTGCTGGATCCGATTTGCTAAGATTTTGTTGAGGATTTTGGCATCTATGTTCATGAGGGATATTGGCCTGTAATTCTCTTTCATTGTGATGTCTTTACCTGGTTTTGGTATTAGGGTGATGCTGGCTTCATAGAATGAGCTTGGAAGTGTTCCTTCCTCTTGAATTTTTTGTAGTAGTCTGAGGAGGGTAGGTTTTAGTTCTTCCTTGAATGTTTGGTAAAACTCCCCTGTGAAGCCGTCTGGCCCTGGGCTTTTGTTTGCTGGAAGCTTTCTGATGACTGCTTCAATTTCTTCCATAGTTATTGGCCTATTGAGGTTTTTAGATTCTTCCTGTTTGAGTTTTGGAAGGTTGTATTTTTCTAGGAATTTGCCCATTTCCTCCAGGTTGTCTAGTTTGTTGGAGTAGAGTTGCCCGTAGTATTATTTAACAATCATTTGTATTTCTGTGGGGTCTGTTGTCACTTCGCCTCTATCATTTCCGACTTGGTTCATTTGGGACCTCTCCCCTTGCCTCCTGGTGAGCCTGGCTAGGGGTTCGTCAATCTTGTTTATCCTTTCAAAGAACCAGCTCTTGGTTTCATTGATTTTCTGTATTGTTTTTCTGGTCTCTATGTCATTGATTCCTGCTCTAATCTTTATCATCTCCTTCCTTCTGCTCACTCTGGGGTTTTCTCCTTGCTCTCTTTCTAATTCTCTGAGTTGTAGAGTTAGATGATTGACTACCATTTTTTCTTGTTTTTTGAGATAGGCCTGCAGAGCTATAAACTTTCCTCTCAGGACTGCTTTCATTGTGTCCCAGAGATTTTGGATTGTTGTGCCCTCATTGTCATTAGTGTCCAGGATGTTTTTAATTTCTTCTTTGATGTCATCGGTAACCCAATCAATATTTAATAACATGCCATTCAGCTTCCAAGTGTTTGAGTATTTTGGGTTGTTTTTATTGTAGTTTATTTCTAACATTATGCCATCGTGGTCTGCGAAGAAGCTTTTTATGATTTCAATCTTCTTGAATTTGTGGAGACTTTGCTTGTGACCCAATATGTGGTCTATTTTTGAATATGTCCCATGAGCACCTGAGAGGAATGTATACTCTGCAGCTGTGGGGCGAAGTGTTCTGAAGATGTCAATCAAGTCCATCTGATCTAGTGAGTCATTTAGGATTGCTGTTTCTTTGCTGAGTTTTTGTCTAGCGGATTTATCTAGTGATGTCAGTGGTGTATTAAAGTCCCCTACTATGATTGTATTGTTGTCGATCTCTCCCCTGATCTCTTCCAGAAGTTTTCTTATGTATGTGGGTGCTCCTGCATTGGGTGCATATATGTTTACCAGGGTTATATCTTCTTGTTGTATTGATCCCTTTAGTATTATGAAGTGGCCTTCCTTATCTCTGGTTATGGCCTTCACTTTGAGATGTATTTTGTCAGATATAAGTATTGCTACCCCAGCTTTCTTTTCCTTTCCATTTGCGTGAAAGATATTTTTCCATCCCTTCACTTTCAGTCTGTGTGAGTCCCTTCTAACGAGGTGGGTCTCTTGTAGACAGCAGATGTATGGGTCATGTTTTTTTATCCATTCAGCCACTTGATGTCTTTTGGTTGGAGCATTTAGTCCATTTACATTTAAAGTTATTATTGAAAGGTACTTGTTTGTAGCCATTTCTTTTTGTGTGTGTGTGTGGCTGTTTTCTTTCTGAGCTTGATGTTTCTTCTTTTTACACCAGTCCCTTTAGCATTTCTTGCATGGCTGGCTTGGTGGTGATAAACTCCCTTAGCCCTTTTTTGTCTGTGAAGCTTCTTATTTCCCCTTCAATTTTGAATGATAGCCTTGCTGGATAGAGTATTCTTGGATTCAGTCCTTTGCTTTGCATCACTTTGTAGATTTCCGTCCATTCTTTCCTGGCCTGATGTGTTTCTGTTGAGAAATCATTTGATAATCTAATGGGAGATCCCTTGTATGTTACTTTCCGCCTCTCTCTTGCAGCCTGTAAGATTCTCTCTTTATCCTGAACATTTGCCATGGTAATTATGATGTGTCTTGGTGTGGGTCTTTTCGGGTTCACCTTGTTTGGGACTCTCTGGGCTTGTGTGACTTTTTTCTTCCCCACCTCAGGGAAGTTTTCTGATATTATTTCTTCGAATAGGTTTTCTAATCCATGTTCATCTTTCTGTTGTTCTGGCACCCCTATTATTCGTATGTTGTTTCGTTTCATGTTGTCCCAAAGTTCCCTTAGGCTCTCCTCCTGTCTTTTAATTTTTTTCTCCATTTGCAGTACAGTTTGAGTGTGTTTTGCTTCCTTGTCTTCTAATTCACTGATTCGGTCCTCCGCTTCTCCCAGTCTACTGTTGATACTTTCAATGGTGTTTTTTATTGCAGCTATGTCGCTCTTCATTTCTTCTTGGGACTTACTTAAGTTGTTGATTTTTTCACCTGTTTCTTCTAGCTTCTTGCATACGTAGTTGAGTTTTTCATCTGTTTCTTCTTGCTTCTTGAACATCCGGTGCATGTACTCTAGGAACCTTATTCTGAATTCTTTTTCCGTCATGTTGCATATCTCTGTCTCACTTAGCTGCTTTTCTGGCGAGTCCTCCTTTTCTTTCCTTTGGGGGTTTCTTTGTCTACCCATGTTTGATCTCACTGACATTACTAGTTGTTGAATCGTTCAGTGGCTGGACCCTGGGTGGCAGTGGCTGCTCCCTGGGTGGCAGTGGCTCCTCGGTCTGTGGTTGCTCCTTGGGCGGTTGTGGTAGCAGCGGCTCCTCTGTTGATAGCAGGGCCTCTGATGGGTGCTGTTCACAGCTGTGGTGGCTCTTCTGGCTGGTGGAGGGAGGCTTCAGACGCAGCAACTGTTCCCCAGGCGGAGCGTGTGGTGGTCAGGAGGCCGCTGTTGCTTGAATCTGTTGCGTTGATTTAGAGGCACAAAATACAACACAACAAGGCACAACGTACCAGGCACTGAACACTATTGTATTTACGATATTACTAACCCCAAATAAAGGTGGCCACCCGAGCTAAGAGAGTTGGGAGATAAGGGGGAAAGAAGAGAAAAAGGTAGAAGAGAAAAAAGAAAGGAAAAAAAAAAAAAAGGAGTGCAAAGATGAGATTGGAAAAGGGAGGGGAAAAAGAGGAGGAGAGAAAAAAAAAAAAAAAAAAAAAAAAAAAAAAAAAGGAAGGAGGAAAAAAGTAAGAGAGAAAAGAAAGTGAAGTGTAAAAGGGGGAGAGACTATTTATGTGAGGAGAAAACTCCTATAGGTCCGCCACTAATACCAACAAATTGCAGCAACAGATTCCTGGAGATGAATACAAACTACAAACAACCAATAATATCAAGCGACGCAAGGGGACAGAGAAGCGGAGAAATTCCCGGGGGGGGGGGGAGAGGGAGGGGCAGGAAAATAGAAAGAATAAGCAGTCTAACCTCACAATCGCTCAAAAAAAAAAAAAAAAAAAAAAAAAAAAAAAAACAACAACAACAACAAAAAAAAACAATATACTCGTCAATCAGGCAAACAACGATAAAACAATAGAGAGAGAAAAGAAGAAGAAGAGAGAGAAAAAAAATGGATAGTGAAGGAAGATGAGGGAAAGGTGTATAAGGATTTAGAACAGGGGATTGGACATAGGATATTTAAGCAGGGTTAAATTTTGACAGAGGGTAAAAAGAGTAGGGAAGATCTAAAGCTGGAGTAGGGTAAGAGAAACAGGACAGCAAAAGGGAAAAAGTGGGGAAGATTGTTTAGCACAGAGGCAAATTGAGGTAGAGAAAAATGTTGCTAAAGGAACGATGAAAATAGAATGGAGAACATTAGTCCCAAAATAAAATAAAGACAAGATAAAATGACACTTTAAAAAATGGTAAAATGGTAGCGGTAATAATACTAGTTAAAAATAAAAATGTAGTAGCTGAAAGGGCAAAATCGGGTGATGGAGAAAAAAGAAAAATGAAAAAAAAAATGTTTTCTTAGTTAAAAGGAGAAAAAGTAATTTAAAAAAAAAATAAAAATAAAAATGTGCAGTAATGCAGGTGCTTCAGATCTTCTACTCTTCTTATTGGCACGCCGGGAATTCAGGAGAATGTTGACTTTCCCTCTGATACACTGTTTCTCCTTGTTGTAAGCCACAGTCCTTATTGCCTTATCTGTATTTACAGAGGAGTCAGTTCGTGGCTCTGCCTCTGGGTGGCAGTGTGTCTGGGTTGACCTCTGAGGCTATAAGTTCTCTCCGACCAGGAGCTGCCTATTGTACCTGAACCAGCTCCGCCCAGAGGTGGTTCCGGCGCCACTCCCAGTTCTGTTTCCCAGGCTCCCCAAAAACAATCTTCCCCTACAAGCTCTGCTAGTGACCCCAACTGGGCACTCACATGCACTGGGCTCAACAATCAAACCCACAGAAGTAAGAGGAAGTGTGCGAACAAGAGCCTGGGAAGCTGCTCGAACTCGCAGGGTTCCACCCTCCAGAACCGCGCGGAGTGTCTGCGCGCGCCCAAGCCCCCGGCAACAACAAGTAGCCGGCCAACAGGGAAACTCTGAGGCAGCCCCTCTGCATCCAGTCCAACTATTGGCTCATTTATAGTGTTACCTTCTGGAAGCAGCCCTGCGGGAGCCCTCCCCACTTGCGAGACACGCCGGCCTCTAAGGGCACGGATTTTGGAGAGCGCGGATTTTGGCGGACGCAGATTTTCCCCTGCGCGCGCGCGCGCGTTCCTCGCTCCAACCTGAACTGCGAACCGTACCTTCGAGGCAAGTCCAACCTTTCCGTGGAGGGGTGCAGGTCTCCCCTTGGCTCTTGCAGTCGCGCTGTTTGCGAATCGCTGCCTCCGGGTCAGTAGCCGCCGGGCTAGTAGCCGATCTCTGGATGCCGGTAAACGCTGCCTGAGATGGCGCGGTCCCGCCGCTGCGCTGGCGCCCAGAGGGAAGTTTCAGCCTCAATCTCCAACCATCCGCATTTTTTAGGAGTTTTCTGTCTTTCCTGGCTGCAGACTGTCTCTCAGCTGGACCTCCCCAGCTTGACCGGGCTGATTGTTACCCGTTTCAGCTGCTCGCCCCCATCTGGTCCGGGACAAAGCACCAACACGTCCGTCTAAGCCTCCGCCATTTTCTCCCCCCCTCTGATTATTCTTATATAGGTCCCTTGATTGAAACTAGGCACACAATTCTGTTATGTATTTATAACTTGGAAAATAATTGATGGGTTATAGGGAATTCACATGTTCAATTTAATAAGTATTTCCAAGCAGATTTTCAAAGCACTGATATCAGTTTGCATGCCCAGGAGCCACATAATAGAGTGTTGTTGTTTGTTTTATTTAATTTTTAGTTGTCTGGCCTGTGGAAACTTTTTTCAATGACTTTTAAGAACATCTAAAAATTGCAAATAGCATTGTATGATTATATTGTCAGGATTCAAAACTATTGACAGGCTGGGACAGTACAGCAATAACAACAACATGAAATTTAGCAGGAATTATCTAAAGTTACATCATCTGACCAAGAACAGTATGAAGAGGCTAAAGTGTCATAGAATTTCACATGAAAAAGGTGGTGGGATGTTACTAAGATAGAGTTCTGGGGGGAAAAAGTGTTATCCAAAGCTACATCAGTTTCCCCTAAGCAGAGCTTATGTATATCAACCCCCTAAGGAGGAGCTATCATTTCACTCAGTAGATGTTTACTAATGAATGAATAAGCGAATGACAGAATAGTTGAATAGTTTGTGTTCAAAGATAAAAGCAGAAACTCAAGAGCAAAAATCATCTGTTTGCTCTTTCTCCCTTTAAATTTCCTTTAAAAATATTTTAATTGATTTTAGAGAGAGAGGAAGGGGGAGGGAGGGAGAGAGAGAGAGAGAGAGAGAGAGAACGGAAGGAAGGAAGGAAGGAAGGAAGGAAGGAAGGAAGGAAGGAAGGAAGGAAGAGAGAGAGAGAGAGGAGAGAGAGAGAGAGAGAGAGAGAGAGAGAGAGAGAGAGAGAGAAAGAAAAAGAAAGAAAGAAAGAAAGAAAGAAAGAAAGAAAGAAAGAAAGAAAGAAAGAAAGAAGAAAGAAAAAAGGAAGGAAGGAAGGAAAGAAAGAAAGAAGAAAGAAAGAAAGAAAGAAAGAAAGAAAGAAAGAAAGAAAGAAAGAAAGAAAGAAAGAAAGAAAGAAAGAAAGAAAGAAAGAAAGAAAGAAAGAAAGACTGGCTGCTTCCTTCATACCCTACTGGTCAAGCCCACAACCAGGGCATGTGCCCTGACTGGAATAGATCTGGCGACCTTTTGGTGCATGGGTTGAAGCTCAACGAACTGAGACAGATTGGCCAGGGCTAAGTTTCCCTTTTATTCTAAGAAGGACAGAGAAAATTAGCTGACTAGGGAAGCAAATGATTAAACTAAGAGCCAGTTAAATCAAACCTAGCCTTTTATGAAACAACTAGAGGCCCGATACATGAAATTCGAGCAAGAGTAGGCCTTCCTTTCCCTGTTGGCACTGGCTTCCCTCTGGCACCTGGGGCCCCAGGCTTCCCTCACAGCCCCAACTTTGTCTGGAAGGTCGTCTGGAAGGACATCCAGAAGGATGTCAGGTCTAATTAGCATACCATGCTTTTATTATTATAGATTATTATAGATAGGTATTGTATAAATCACTTAAGTCTTAGTTATGCTTTCCAAAACAGAACTATATTTTTCCTATTGTTTAATCCATTTCTTCTGGGCTCCTTTTTGGTTTTTCTTCTAAGTTCATTTTTCTTTCCTTCTCTTTCTCTCTCTCTTTTTTAAAGTTTTCATTTCTGTGTTTTATAAAAAAAAGGAATCCTGCAGACAAAAGCCTGTCAAATCAAGAAGTCCCTCTTCTGGTCATGCCTTGCTCAGCTTAGGTGTGAACTTCCACAGAGTCCTGTTGCCCTCCAGTTCTATCCTTGATTCATTTCACCCAGAGCAGCATTCTAGTTTTATTTTTTGAAGAAAATAAAATAATATGTAAAAATTAAAAAAAACAAATGGAATTTTAAAAAATCATGCCCACAGAGAAGATTCCATGTAAATAAAGTCACACTTCATAAACTTAATGCCTATTAGCATCTCCAGACTTTTCCTTTTTATGTTTATTCCGCTTCTTGTTTTGCTCCATTTTTATTTGCATGCCTCCTCAAAGCTGAGGAATAAATGCCCTGTTTCATTGCTTTTTCCCTAGGTTATTTTGGTTCAGTGGTGTGATGTGTGAAAAGCTTCATATAATTAAGAAATATCTTATTAGTGCCTTCATTTCCCCTTCAGGTTTTTTGCCTGTATGATCTATGCTACAGATTACATTTACTATAAACTTAATCTATTTTAATGATGCTTTCCAAGAAAGCTGTGGCTTTATTTTTCTGTTTACTTGGTAGTTGCCTAGCAAATAGCAGCAGTATATCACTGATTTAGAAGGAAGAAGGCTTATGAAATTTCACCACTTAACCAATTTTCCCTATGTTACTAGTATATCAAAGAACGGCACATTTTAAATCGTCTAGTGCTTGCCTGGGGTTTCTTTTTTATGAGACAAAGAAAAACTTAGCTGGAATTTTACAGCATCTTTGAAAAGGAGTTGCAGCTTCATAATAATGATATATTTTTAGTGTGATTTAACACTGACAAAGCATTTTCCCCCCAAATCTCATTTCATCTTCATAAGAACAAAGCCATTGAGTGTACTGGTTAGAATATGACCTCTGCAGCCAGGCTTCCTAATTTCATACCCTTCCTCTGTCATTTACCATCTGCTTATGTGATCCAGGGTGATTTACTGAACTCTTCTCTGGGTCACAGTGCCTTCTTTTGTCCAGTGAGAATAATAATAGTGTCTATAAATTTATTATGTGAATGAAATGAGATAATCATTTGTATCTGTTAGTTGCCACAATAATATATGTACTGATATAAATCCTCAATGGTTTACAACAAAAACTTTCTAGCTGGAGATTGGCTACAATAACCATACTGGGCGGAATCACTCTGAGAATTGGCTGGATGACATTTGATCTAAGATGGCCTAGGCTGAGATGACTAAGTCTCCTTGATTCTGTTCTAGATGTGTCTCATTCTCCAGCACTCTATTTCATGGCACAAGAGGGCAAGACCCATTACTGAAGTTCATGTCAAGCCTCTGTGTTTGCTCACCCATGCTAACATCTCACTGACAAAAAATAAGTTGGTGAGCCCAGACTCAAGGGACAGGGTAGGTCAGCTCACTTGTGATGGGAGAACACTACAAATGTATATTGCAAAGGGCACAGATATGGGGAGGGGTAAAAATGTTGAGCCATCATTATAATTTACTATAACATGTAAAACATAAGACAAAGGATTCAATAAATGTAGAGCAATTAGTATAAGGTTGATCCAAATGAAATCATCATTTTTGTAGATAAAAATCAAATATCATCAATTTTATACAATTCAACCTCAAATTACTATCAAAACATCCTGTATAAAGGAATTATCATCTACAGTTTTCAGTGGAAGAAACGGAAGCCTATATTAGTAATTTTCAAGATTACTCAGCTAGTACATTTTAGCTTTTCATTTTAATACTAGAGGCCCAGTGCACGACATTTGTGCACTGGGGAAGGGGGGTTCCTAAGCCCGGCCTATGCCCTTTAGCAGTCAGGGAGCCCGCAGGGGATGTCCAACTAAGCTGCAGTCGGACATCCTTAGTGCTGCTGCGGAGATGGGAGAGGCTCCGGCCACCACCACTGCGTTCGCCAGCCATGAACACAGCTCCTGGCTGAGCGGCGCTCCCCCTGTGGGAGCACACTGACCACTGACTACCCTTTTATTATATAAGATAGTCTTCTGACTACATCTAGTTGTGTTTTCTTATATTACAGTTGCATTTTGAAATTATTTAGTGATAGATAATTCTAACCATGATATGACTTTATATATTACAGAAACATAATTTCCCAACCTTTTATCCTCATGAAACTCATGAACTTCCAGTGAGTACTGACATCTGAAACACCTGTTCTTTTGCCAACAATAACCCTGTAGCATTCCATTTCCTGGTTGCTAGCTCCTAGAAATAGAAATGAAGCTAGTAGTAACTAAATGCTATATCAGTATTCCCAGAAAAACCATCTCAAAAGCACTTGAGAATTTGTGAGTTATAGCTAAATACATTATTTTATGCTTCTCTCACTTGTATTTTTCCTTTTTTAAAATATATTTTTATTGATTTCAGAGAGGAAGGGAGAGGGAGAGAGAGAGAGACACTAACATCAATGATGAGAGAGAATCATTGTTGTCTGCCTCCTACATGCCCCACACTGAGGATGGAGCCCACAACCCGGGCATGTACCCCAACCAGGAATTGAACCGTGATCTCCTGGTTCATAGGTCGACACTGAACCACTAAGCCACACCAGCTGGATTCACTTGTATTTTTCTAAACATGATGGCTATGGTATTTTTTCACTTTTATTTCTTGTTTGTGTATTTAATTATGACACCCTAAGTACTCACACTTCTAGCCAGTTATATAGACACATTATGTATAAATATATATTTGGAATATTTTTATATATGTGCATATTACATATTTAGCAATAAACTATGCATTGCAACATTTCTAGAGATATTATGTATTTTTTTTGTCTTTCAGATATCATCTACTCAACAAATTGACTAGGTTAATAAATAGCTGTATAGTTACAATACACTTGATTTCCCTATGTGTGGATTCAGATAAGAATTAAATGAACACTCAAATAAAATTATTCTTCCAATTAGAAGTAGTGTTTCATTCAGAAAGAGAATTTGTATAAAAGCAATAAACTACTGAAGCTCCTCATTATCATACATTGCTACTGAATTCAGTTTCCTTATCCATCAGTTAGTACCTAATTGACAGTAGATGCAATTTCATTTCCCACTCCCACTAAGGTCTGGAGCATCAAGGGATTCATACTTTTCTAACATACTGGTAATTTTGAGACTGCAGAATTCTGTTAGTTAATGCTTTTAAATTGAATGATTGCACTGATTTATTTTGTTGGTGCTATCAAATCAAGAAAGACATATATATTAGTAGTGTAGAAAGCCATAGCATCTTATTAGTACTAGTGACACCCTAAGTACTCACACTTCTTAAGTGCCCTGTTTTCTGCTCTGAATCGGAAAGCCATGTGTACATGGAATACCTGCCATACGCCATCTAAAGGAAGTGTGATGAGAAGGGGATATGACATCACAGGGTACATAGTTGATTCCTTTTTCTATCATGTACTAGTTAGATGACTTCGGGAAAGATACTTAAGTTAAATATTCTGTCTCTAATATTTGTATAAGCCCTAACTCACTGTGTCACTTGGCATCAAATGTAATCTTGTGTACACAGTTATTGGTCAAGCTGTGAATTGTAGAATCCAGAGAAGCATCTGATACATACCTGGTTATATAGGGTGTTTCAAAAAATGTATACACACTTCCATAGCTGATAGCTCAATTTTGAAAATGAAATGTAGTTTAATAAACACTGCCTTTATGATTATTTAAAGTATGTGTGCACATTTTTGGAGACAGCCTATATATCTAGTAAAGGAGAAAATGAAAAATAGCCTCTAACGCTAAGGATATTGCCAATCAAATCTTCCAGTAATAGTACTTTATTTTAGGAGTTTCTTTTTTTTTTGCACATTATAATTGCAATTATTTTAATTCAAGAGTGTAGACTACAGTATTTTTCAAACTTTTTTACTGTGATACAGTAAGAAGTACATTTTTATTTTAGACCAACATACATATACTGTACACACAGCTGAAGTAAAAGTTTCATGAATTATTACTAGCTGTATTGCCATCTAATATCCTCTACTTTGCCTTGTTCAGTTGCAGTTTATTTTATTTTTAAATACTTTAATTGTTTTTTTAGAGAAGGAGGAAGGAAGAGGGAGAGAGAGAGAAAAAATCAACATAGCCCTGGCTGGTTTGGCTTGGTGGATGGAGCGTTGGCCTGCGGACGGGAGGGTCCTGGGTTCGATTCTGGCCAAGGGATGTGCCTTGGTTGCAGGCACATCCCCAGTGGGAGGTGTGCAGGAGGCAGCTGATCGATGTTTCTGACTCTCTGCCCCTCTCCCTTCCTCTCTGTGAAAAATCAATAAAAAAAATCAACGTAAGAGCAAAATATGGATTGTTTGCCTCCTGCACACCCCCTACTGGGGATGGATTCCGAACTGGCAAACTTTTGGTGCATGGGATGACACCCAATCAAATGAGTCACACCAGTCAGGTC
This sequence comes from Myotis lucifugus, assembly GCF_000147115.1. Lineage (NCBI taxonomy): Eukaryota > Metazoa > Chordata > Mammalia > Chiroptera > Vespertilionidae > Myotis > Myotis lucifugus. The sequence goes on along the minus strand of NW_005871240.1, from coordinate 108,708 downwards.
TATTTAAAAAAAAAAAAAAGGTTGATCAGTATCCCAGCAGCAATGTGTCACAACATATGTTTAAAATAGTTTCAAGTGAAATAAACCAAGATGGCAGCTTAAATAAATACAGTACTCACATTCTCCCACAACCACATCAAAATTATATCTAAAATATGGAACAACCATAATTCAGAACAATCTGAAAACTGGCTAAATGGAAGTCCTACAACTAGAGAAGTAAAGAAAAATAGCACATTGAGACTGGTGTGGTGGGGGGTGGAGGTGCAGAATCCACTGTTCTGACACCCATCTGTGGTGTTTATTAATAGGGAGAGCTATCTTGTTTGTGAAGGCCTCCAGGGAGAAGCAAGGGGTCCCTGCTCCACACCAGGCCCCCAGCCAAGGGTTCCAGTGCTGGGAAGAGAACTCCCTTTAATTTCAGGCTGTAACAACCAGCAGGAATTGTTGCTGAGTGACACTGAGGCTGGTGGAGTCCCAGGCAGCTCATCTTAAAGGGCCGGGCCAGCACACAAATGTACTCAGACTTGCTCCTTCTGAGCTCCAGTGCTGAGACAGAAGCTTGAAAGGATCCAGGGACATACGAAGAGGAATTAAATTGTCTGGCATAAGGGCAAGAACTCGGGGGCAGCTTTCTTCCAGACAAAAGTGCTCCCAGAGATCATTGTTCCTCTGCTGAAACCTCCCAGGCCACAGAGTTGACTGGCAGGTGAAATATTTGCAGCACCAACTATCTGTTGGCAGTGTCCTTTCCATATGAATGGCCTGTCCTGGCTGGAGCTTCAGACTTTCCTAAAATCTCTCAAACAAGTAGCAGCTGGACTCAGCATGCCCCTTACCACTCAATAAGTGGCCCCAGGCCCAGCGCTAGCAGCAGCCTGCCTTATTTCACAGTTTGGCCTCTCCTGGGCACTTCCAAGCTCAACACAAGTAGCAGCCACCTGCAGAGCATTCTATAGCTACTGCTGGCTGACTTTGTATCTCCCAGGGGGCCCCAGAGCCAGGGCACCCAGTGAACAGCTTCAGACCATGCCACATTATAACTCTATGCATCCATGAGCAACACATTCAAGGGGCAATCTTAGTGAGTATCAAAGCCTCACTAAAGTAAGTCTTGATCCATAGGGGAATCTTCTGCACATCAACTTTTCCACTGTAGTCACAGCTGGTCCTCAAAGCCAATTGGCCTGGAGGTCAATTCCTTCCAATGACACCAACAGCAATCAAGGCTCAACTGCAATAAGACAGTCCACACAGTCCACACAGGGGCACACCTAGAATGCCCAGCTCAGGTGAATAGGGAGGCTGAGCCACTGTGCTCTACAGAATACATACTATATAAGGCCACTATAACAATTCCAGGAGACATAGGGCCATTGGGCCCTGCAGGATACCTACTACATAAGGCCATTATACAAATTCCATGAGACATATAAATGATCTACCTAATATTTAGAAACAAGCACAGGGAAGCAACCAAAATGCAGAGACAAAGAAACATGCCACAAATGAAAGAACAGAAGAAATCTCTAGAAAAAAAGAGCTAAATGAAATGGAAGCAAGCAAACTACTATATATAGAGTTCAAAAACTGGTTATAAGGATGCTCAAGGATCTCAACCATTTGTATGCTATAAATGTTTATAGACGCAAGTGGTGGACCTTTTTAATTAAATTCAAAATATTGTGGCAGTTAACAAGTTAATGAGAGCTTCAAGGGCCTTACTGAGAATTTCAAGAATCTCAGTGAGAATTTCAAAGACATGAAAGAGGACCAGTCAGAAATGAAGGATATGCTAACTGAAATGAAGAATAATTTACAGGGAATCAATGGTAGACTAGAGGATGCCAAGAATCAAATCAGCGATTTGGAATATGAGAAAGCCAAAAGAACCCAATCAGAAGAGCAAAAAAGAATAAAGAATAAAAAAATATGAAGATAGTGTAAGGAGCCTCTGGGACAACTTCAAGTATACCGACATTTGTATCATGGGGATGTCAGAAAAAGAGAGAGAGCAAATATTGAAAACCTATTTGAAGAAATAATCATAAAAAATATCTCCTACCTGGTGAACGAAATAGACTTATAAGTCTAAGAAACACAGAGAGTCCCAAACAAGAGGAACTCAATGAGGCCCACACCAAGACACATCATAATTAAAATGCCACAGGTCAAAGACAAAGAGAGAATCTTAAAGGCAGCAAGAGAAAAGCAGTTAGTTACCTACAAGGTAGCGCCCATTTGACTATCAGCTGATTTCTCAACAGAAACTTTGCAGGCCAGAAGGAAGTGGCAAGACATCTTCAAAGTGATGAATAGCAAGGACTTATATTACTGTACCCAGCAAAGCTATCATTTAGACTTGAGGGTCAGATAAAGAGCTTCCCAGACAAGAAAAACCTAAGGGAGTTCATCATC
>NW_005871240.1:99170-105852 GCF_000147115.1 Myotis lucifugus | reverse complement strand
AGGAGGCAGCTGATCGATTTTCTCTCTCATCGATGTTTTAACTCTCTATCCCTCTCCCTTCCTCTCTGTAAAAAATCAATAAAATATATTTATAAAAACAAATTAAAAACAAACAAAAAACAAAAAACCCCTCCCTGTGAGAGAATGCAGAAAGAGAGGGGGGAAGGGGAAAGGAAAAAAGAGCCATTTTACTCCCTAAGCAGAGAAGCCAGCAGTCTCAAGGCTTGGCAAGATAAAGTTGTCAGGTGCTTTTCATGAATTCTTGGAAGGCCACAATAAAGTAAAAAAAAATAGGGACATTGAGAATTAATCTGTACCAAAGTAGATTAGCTGAGAGCCTATCTGCACTTCATCAGCCAGATGTATAAGTTTGATTACTTTGCTTTTTCAATAAAGGTGCATGCTTTAATTGCTTTAATAAATTGGCCTTTCACAATGCAGTCAAAGTCTCTTGTATAAATTCACTTATATGAGAAGACTAGGATGGAGGTTAGGGACATCCCTGTTCCATTAGCTCAGGGGGCTGTCCTGTCCAGTAACACTTCCCTGGTGTCAGTGAGAGGTGCCTATAACAGAACTAGAGGCATGGAAACATGGAACAGACTGACGATTCTCAGAGGGAAGGGGGGAGGTGGGAGGGAAGAGATTAACCAAAGAACTTGTATGCATATATGCATTACTTGTGGACAAAGACAATAGGATGGTGAAGGCCTGAGGCAGGTGGTAGGAACAGGCTAGAAGGGGTCAATGGGGAAAACAAGGGGACATATGTAATACTCTCAACAATAAAGATTTTTTTAAAATAAAATACTTTGAAGTAAGACAGATCAAAATTTAAATCCCAAATCATCCACTTATTGGCACAGTGACTATGAACAAATTAAAATCTCAGTTGCCTCATTTGATACATGATAATTATAATAGGAATAAATCTTATTTCATAGAAACATAGTAAGGATTATATCAGATAATTAATATAAAGCACAATGTATAATAACATTACTTGGGGGTTTCAAATCACTACCTTTAATTTCATTAGAGATAAAGCTTAAAAACATATTTCACTGTATTCTATCAAATTCAGGAAATTTATGCAATAATCTAGACAATTTATATTCTTAAATTTATTTCTTCCTTGACTATCTATATATATATAAAAGCCAAGTGACCAAATGGCGGAATGACCAGAACAACTGGTGGCTATAACACCCACTGCGGTGGTTAACTGGCCCGATTGGGGGCGGGTCCAGCCAGCCAACTGCCCAAGGCCCCTCCCCCTGCTGGCCCCACCCTGTTTGTCCCCCTCCACCCCAATCACTGAAGTGTGTCCTTCAGTGATTCTACGTAAGTAAACGCTCTCCAGCCTTCATAGACCAGGAACCTGAATGATGAGTGATCAGGAGGAAAAATGCTCATGGTCTGGACAGTCAGTCAGGTGTCCAGGAGAGGTGGCCAGCACAACCACCATCTTCCTGCGTTCTCTCTCCACTGATTCCTACCAAAGAGGGCAGCCACATCACACCACAGCCTCTTAGAGGGTTTGTCAGCAGGGAACTAAACCACCTCATTACCTGTCTAGGGAGAGGCTTATAAACAGAAGCTGTAAGTGTCCCCGACACTAAAGCGCCTTTGAAGCTTCAACTCATCCAAAAGGCAAAAGCAAACGTATATACACCCTGCAAAGATCTTTGACACTAATAACTCACCCTCAGCCGGCCCTGCCTCTGATTGGCCTCACCTCCACCCCGATTGGGGGCTGGTCGGCTAGACCCCAGTTGTGCACAAATTCATGCATTGGGCCTCTAGTTTCATATAAAGAGAAATTTAAAATTTTTTAAGAATGTTTAATAACCATTCAAAAACAAAGTTGATATCCCAATACCACTAACCTATTTTGGTGGGAAAAGCCATGAATGCTTTGGAAGCATCAGTCTAGAACTTGACAAGTGCCTCACTGCACAAAGCCATTCAGGCACTGGCGTGGTATAATTTAACTCTGTTCCTGAAAGCTCTAAATCCAGGCAAACATTTGTAAGCACCAACACACTATTGATTGCAATGTCACCTCGTTCCCCAAAGTTTAAATTTACCTGAACCTTAAAAGTGAATGAAACTGGTTGGATGCAATACACATTGGAGTGTAGTGGAGTCTATGTCCAATTGAGATGGGTTTATTTGGTTCAAAGCCCAACAGCTAGGGCTTATGTGAAAAGGTGAGTTCAGCCAGGCTGGTGTGGCTCAGTGGTTGAGCATTTACCCATGAACCAAGAGGTCTCTGTTCAATCCCCGGTCAGGGCACATGCCCAGGTTGTAGGCTCCATCCCCAGTAGGGGTGTGTAGAAAGCAGCCTATGGATGATTCTTATCATTGATGTTTCTATCTCTGGAATCAATAAAAATATATTTAAAATATATTTTAAAAAGTTTAAAAAGGTAGGTTCAATGATACCACGTCTCCCTATTTTCTATAAAAAGTTAGAAACAATTTTTTAAATTGAAAATACTGACAGTCATTTAAAAACATTACTCAAACAATTTATAATAATTTTTGTTAGTATTTTTATCTTAGAGTTCTCATTCCTCCAATTTTAGGTATAATTTACATAAAATAAAGTTCAAATATTTTAAATATGCAATTTAATAAATGTTGAACAATTTATATACTCATATAACCTTTACTGTAAACAAATTATAGAATGTTTCCATTACCCCAAAGATTTCCCTTATTCTCAGTTCTACTCAATTTCCCTACCCTCACAGGTAACAATTTTGATTTCTATCACTGTAACTTATTAGCACACTAGAGGCCTGGTGCACAAAATTCATGCACGGGGGGTGTGCCCCTCAGCCCAGCCTGCATCCTCTCCAATCTGGGACCCCTTGAGGGATGTCCGACTGTCCTTTTAGGCCCGATCCCACAGGGCAGTTGGACATCCCTCTCACAATCCAGGACTGGTGGCTCCCAACCGCTCTCCTGTCTGCCTGTCTGATTGCCCCTAACCGCTTCTGCCTGCCAGCCTGATCACCCCCTAAACACTCCCCTGCAAGCCTGATCGATGCCTAACTGCTCCCCTGCCGGCCCGATCACCCCCAACTGCCCTCCCCTGCAGGCCCAGTCACCCCTAACTGCCCTCCCCTTGCCAGCCTGGTCCCTCCCAACTGCCCTCCCCTGCTGGCCATCTTGTAGCAGCCATCTTGTGTCCACATGGGGGCAGCCATCTTTGACCACATGAGGTGGCCATCTTGTGTGTTGGACTGATGGTCAATTTGCATATTACCTCTTTATTAGATAGGATTGGCCTTGTCAAGAACTTAATATAGCCTAGCCAGCAGCTCAGTGGTTGAGCTTCGACCTATGAACCAGGAGGTGATTCTCTTTCATCATTGATATTTTGATATCTCTCTACCTCTCCCTTCCTCTTTGAAATCAATAAAAATATATGCTAAAAAAGAGAACTTAATATAAATGGAATGACACAGTCAATTTGGACATGGATCTCTTTGCTCAATATAACATGTTTTAAGATTCATTCATGTTGTTTAATTTATCAGTAGGTTGTTGCTTAATTGGTTAGTAGTATTAGATTCAATTAATTTTAAAGCAAGTGTGGCCCAATTCTTAAGAGACTTGGCCTGCAGGAAAATCAATGGCATTTTATACACCAATAATGAATTTTCAGAAAGAGAAACTAAAAATCCCATTTACCCAGTGTGCCATTTACCAGTGTGTGTGTGGGGGGGGGGGGGAGGGGATCTGGTATTGTGATTCCTCAAACTATGTTCTTCTTTTTCAAGATTGCTGTAGCTATTCCAGGTCTTTTTTTGTTCTATGTAAACTTTTGGAATATTTGTGCTAGATCTGTGAGATATGCCATTGGTATTTCAATAAGAATTGCATTGAATCTGTAGATTGCTTTGGATAGTATGGACATTTTAATGATATTGATTCTACCAATCCATGAACACGGTATATTCTTCCACTTGTTTATATCTTCCTCTATCCCTTTTTTAATGTCCTATAGTTTTCTGAATACAGATCTTTCACCTCCTTGGTTAAGTTTATTTCTAAGTATCTTAATTTTTTTTTTTTGCAGTGGTAAATGGGATTTTTTTTTTAGTTTCTCTTTCTGAGAGTTCATTAGCTATATACTAGAGGCCTGATACATGAAATTCATGCAAGAGTAGGCCTTCCTTCGCCCAGCTGCTGGCACTGGCTTCCCTCTGGCACCCAGGACACAGGCTTCCCTCTGGTACCTGGGACCCGGGATTCCCTCTGGTCACCAGCAGGCACCCGGGACCTGGGCTTCCCTTTGGCCACCAGCACACACCCGGACCCCGGCTTCCCTCCAGCTGCTGGCAGGCACCTTGTTCCCAGGCTTCCCTCGCAGCCCTGGCTTCATCCGGTCTAATTAGCATATTATGCTTTTATTATCCTACTAGAGGCTCGGTGCACAAAAATTTGTGCACAGTCTGGGACCCCTTGGGAGATAACGACCTGCTGGCTTAGGCCCGCTCCCGGGTGGCAGAGGGCAGGCCCAATCCCTAGGTGCCTGCCCTGCAGCCCCTGGTCGGGCTCAGAGCAGGGCCGATTGGGGAGTTGGGGCGCCGCCCCCTGTCATGCACAGAGCAGGGCGGATCAGGAGGTTGTGGCGCTGCCCCCTGTCACGCACAGAGCAGGGCCAATCAAGAGGTTGGGATGCCACCCTCAGTAATGCTCAGGGTAGGGCCGATTGGGGGGTTGGGGTGCCGCCCCCTGTCACACTCAAGGCAGGGTCAATGGGGAGGTTGTGGCGCCACCCCGTCGTCACACACAGAGCAGGGCCTATCAAGGGGTTGGGGAGCTCCCCCCTATCAGGCACAGAGCAGGGCTGATCAGGGGGTTGGGGTGCCTTCCCCTTTCACTAACAGAGCAGGGCAGATAGGGAGGTTGTGGCCCCGCCCCCTGTCACACACAGAGCCGCAGGGTGATCAGGGGGTTTGGGCGCTGCCCCCTGTCACGCTGCTCCAGGGGCCAGGAGGCCTCATGCCTCCGCTGATCCCAGTGCTAGGAGGCCTCGCTGCTCCGCTGATCCCGGTGCTGGGAGGCATATTACCCTTTTACTATATAGGATAGAGGCCTGGTGCATGGGTGGGGGCCGGCTGGTTTGCCCTGAAGGGTATCCTGGATCAGGGTGGGGGTCCCACTTGGGTGCCTGGCCAGCCTGGGTGAGGGGATGATGGCTGTTTGCAGCTGGTCACACCCCCTTCAGGGTGGGGGTCCCCACTGGGGTGCCTGGCCAGTCTGGGTGAGGAGCTGAGGGCCGTTTTCTGGCTGGCAGGTGACTGAAGCTCCTCCCAACCTCTCCTTTTTTTCTTTTTTCTTTTTTTAATTCTGGGATTTATTTACCTTCTATGGCTGTCACTGGAGCTGAGAGCCGGCTTTAGCTCACACCTCGGCTGCTGAAAGCAGGTTTCTGGGCTTTGTTTACCTTCTGTATTTGAAACTTTGTTGCGACTACAGCTCTGAGATCCCGGCTGACTGAAAGCAGGTTTCTGGGGTTTTGTTTAGCTTCTATATTTGCAACATAGTTTCTTAGAGTGCAAGCTCAGAGGCCGGCAATGGCAGGCGGGGAACCTTGGCTTCCTCCATCACTGGAGCAAGCAAGCCTCCTGTTCGCTTCAGTGCCTGGCTGCCGGCCGCCATCTTGGTTGGCAGTTAATTTGCATAAGGATATGCTGATTAGCCAATGGGAAGGGTGTCGGGGTTATGGTCAATTTGCATGTTTCTCTTTTATTAGATAGGATATAATAAAAGGCTAATATGCAAATAGACAAACAGCAAAACAACCAAACAACCAGTTGCTATGACGTGCACTCACCACCAGGGGGGTTGCACCGAACCTGGCAGGCTTCAGCCACAGTGGAATGGTAGAACAGGTGAGTGGAGGTGCCAGGCCAAGGTGGGGTGCCGGTTGCTGTCATCAGGGCAAGCCTCTGGTAGTTGTTGAAAATTCTTTGCTCCCATGTGCCACGGTCCCACCCGGTGCTTGCACCCACTGCTGGCACCGGAGCTGCCACTCGCACCCACTGCTGACACCCAGCACCGGCCCCAATCGCTCAGCACCATCAGCAGGTGGGAGCAGTGGCTGCCGGCCCCAATATCCCCTCAGGTCTTCTCCACCTTCCCCTGCTCCTGAGGGGGAAGCAGCTGCCTCTCGCATCTGCTGCTGGTGATGACCCCACTTACACCCACTGCTGGCACCAGAGCCACCACTCACACCAGCTGCCGGTGCCTGGCGCCGGTCCCGATAGCTAGGTGCTGCTCGTGGTTGTGAGCATAGGTTGATGGTCACAATTGCTCCTGAAGGGTTCTCCGCCTCCCCCTGCTCCTAGAGGGTGGTTGGGGTTGTGGCTGCTGATCTCCACCTCTAACAATGCTGAAGGAATGCAATCGATGACTATCGCTCATCATTGATGTTTCTATCTCTCTCTCTCCCTCTCCCTTACGCTATCAAATCCATTGAAAGAATCTAAAGTGAACAGCGATGAAGATAATTGTACTGCTGGATAATGGTGTGAAAAAACAAACAAGATAATGGATGACAGCTATGGCTAAGCTGAACCAACCCCAGCTTAAATTGTTACACTATGGAACACTGATCCTTCTCATCGTTTTCAGAGCCCTATGACCTCCTTGCATATGA
>NW_005871240.1:62213-99070 GCF_000147115.1 Myotis lucifugus | reverse complement strand
GCAGTGGTGGCGGGAGCAGGGCTGCCAGAAGATGGACTGGGGGCCGTGGCAGGAGGGGCCGGGCGGAGGCACAGAGAATGGGCTGAGACCCGCCCCTGTGCCCACTGCAGCTTCATGGACCACAGTTCCTTTCAGGTTGCATAAATTCATGCACTGGGCCCCTATATATATAAAAGCCTAAGCTGGTGGACAGGTCACTATGACGTGCACTGACCACCAAGGGGCAGACACTCAATGCAGGAGCTGCCCCTTGGTGGTCAGTGAGCTCCCACAGTGGGAGCGCCACTCACCTGACAGAGGGGTGCCAGACACAGGTCTCACGGCTGGCCGCCGCAGCCTGAAGACTGCAGTGGAGCAGCAGTGAGCCTACTGAGCGGTGGCGGCAGCAGTTGCAACGGGGTCGGAATGAGCAGGAGCAACAGGCAGGAGAAGCAGGCAGTGTTGGACTGCTGGTTTCAGCCCAGTCCCCACAGGCCATGCTGAGGGACCCCACCGATGCACGAACCTGTGCACTGGGCCTCTAGTTGGTATATAAAATGCCATCAATTTCTGGGTGTTAGTTTTGTATCCTGCTACATTCCTGAATTCATTTATTAAATCTAGTAGTTTTTTGATGGAGTCTTTAGGGTTTTCTATGTACAATGTCATGTAATTTGCAAATAAATGAGTTTTACTTCCTTCTTTCCAATTTGGATGCCTTTTACATTTTCTTCTTGTCTGATCACTGTGGCTAGGTATTCCAGTACTATCTATAATAATAAAAGGGTAATATGGCAATTAGACCAGACAGTTGAAAGACCTTCCAGATGTCCTTCTGGACGTCCTTCGGACAAAGCCAGGGTGGTGGGGGCGGGAGCCAAGGCAGCCAGGTCTGTGAGTGGGACCCTCCAGCCTCGGTGAGCCCAAGGTCCCACCTCTGCACCAGCTGCCAACTCTGCACATAGTTCCTGGGTCCCACAGTGCAGCCTCCACCTCTGCCGACCAGGAGTAGTTCCTGTGTGCCTGCAGAACCCTCCCCGCACACCCACGGGCCACGCACCCACCGGGCAGGAGCCAGCAGACATGGTGGAGGAAAGTCTGCTCTGCTCCTGTGGCAGCTCTCCTGATGTCCAGGTGGAGAGCCGAGGAGGACTCGGTACTGGCAATAATAATAGCTCCTGTTTATCAACTGCTCACATTATGCCAGGCTTTGTGCTGAACCCTTTGCATTCATTCATCCTCGCGTCAGCCCTGTGAAGTTGCCAGGATTGTTATCCTTATTTTTCAGAGGCAGCATTTGAGATTCAGAAAGGTCAAGTGACTTTGAGTCAGTAGGTGGTGAAGTTAAAAGGGAACCAGAATTTTCTTGACACCCTACCTGCTGCTAGACATAAAGATGTGACACCCACCGAGACCTCACCAATGTCAATAAATCGCTCCCCAGTAGAAATAAAACAGCGGTAAAGAAGAGGGGAAAGTATGGATGAGAAGTGTGAAGGAAGCACTGGTGGGGCACAGGATTTCCTGCAGACTCCCTAGATAGCAGGAAGTTGCTGGTGGTCAGTAAGATCCATTGCGGATCATAAGGGGGAAGGTTACCATCCAGAAACCCTCTCTTAGCTCATTGTTTAAGGCAGAGATTTTAATTTATTGTAGCTGCTAGCTATTGCACAGCTGACTGGAGATGCTTCAAGTAATTAAAACTAAAGGTGTTAAAATCAAAATTTATTCTTTTATCTCCGTTATTGACCTTCAAAGAACTTTCACTGGGGCGAAAAGAACCCTCTGCAAGCTAGCCCATACACATGAGCATTTGAGTCTGGATGCAGCTCCACTACATCCATCCCAGGGAACCGCACCACCATCTACTGGTTTGCTTCAGCCAGAAACCTCAAGATCATCTTTGACTACACTTTAGCTTGACTTTAGGTGAATATAAATGTTTTCACTTTTTATTATGGAAAATTTAAAAATATAGATGAAAGGAGAAAGAACAGTATAATGAACCCTACTCATATACCCATCACTCAGTTTCAACAATTATCAACTCCTGGCTAAGAGTTTATTATTATTTGACAAATATCTATGATGTATGAATCATGTACCAAGTTCCAAACTAGGCCCTAGGGTTCCAAAGATGTATCAGATTTGACTGTAACCCAACCTGGAGGATATAACATCTGGCCTTGGTCCTTGATAGGTGAATAAGAGTTACCCAGAAAAAGAAAGTTGTCCTTATTCATTCATTCTCTTTCAACAAATAATTATTATGTGTGAGGCACTGTCTTTGGTGCTAGGAACACATAAGGAAACAAGATTGTGTTTCTATCTTCTTGAATCTTGAATAATGGGAAGGAGACATTAAGCATGTAATTAGAAATGTGATGAGTATCTTTTTAAAAAATATGTTTTTATTGTTGATAATATTACAGATATCTCCCATTTCCTCCCCTTACTTCCCTTCCCCTAACCCCTACCCACCACTCCCAGGTCTTCACTACTCTATCGCCCATGTCCATGGGCTATGCATATCCTATATAATAAAAGGGTAATATGCAAACGGATTGAAAGGTGGAATGACTGGTCACTATGATGCACACTGACCACCAGGGGGCAGATGATCAACGCAGGAGCTGTCACCAGCCTGCAGGCCCTGTTCAGGCGATCGGGGCCTTCCGGCCAAACTCTTGGTCCCTTCCCCCTGGCTGGCAGGCTCCAATTGCAGGGTTGGCTGCCAGCAGCCAGGGAAAACGGCTCTGATCTCAGGCCAGGCCTAGGGACTGTACCTGTGCACAAATTTTGTGTGCTGGGCCTCTAGTGTTGAATAAGAGTGGTGAAAGCGGACATCCCTGTCTTTTTCCTATTCGTAGGGGAAATGCTTTTAGTTTTCGCCCATTGAGTATGATTTTAGCTGTAGGTTTGTCATATATGGCCTTTATTGTGTTAAGGTATGATCCATCTATTCCCACTTTGCTGAGAGTTTTTATCAAAAATGGGTGGTCAATTTTGTCAACACTTCTCCAAAGTGGGACATACAGATGGTCAAGAGACATATGAAAAAATGTTCAAAGTCACTAATCATTTGAGAGATGCGAAGTAAAATGACAATGAGGTATCACTTCAAACCTGTCAGATTGGCTACCATCAAAAAATCAACAAACAGCCCTGGCCCATTTGCTCAGTGGATAGAGCATCGGCCTGCAGACTGAAGGGTCCCAGGTTCGATTTCGGTCAAGGGCATGTACCTTGGTTGCGGGAACATCCCCGGTGGGAGGTGTGCAGGAGGCAGCTGATTGATGTTTCTCTCACATAGATGTTTCTGGCTCTCTATCCCTCTCTCTTCCTCTCTGTAAAAAAATCAATGAAATATATTTAAGAAAAAATCAACAAACAACAACTGCTGGCTAGGTTGTGGAGAAAAGGGAACCCTAGTACACTGCTGGTGGGAATGCAGACTGGTGCAGCCACTGTGGAAGACAATATGGAGTTTCCTGAAAAAGAAAAAGAAAATGGAACTTCCATTTGATCCAGTGATACCACTTCTAGGAATATATCCCAAGTAACCTAAAACACCAATTAGAAATAATATATGGCTCAGCTAACATGGCTCAGTGGTTGAGCGTTGACCTATGAACCAGGAGGGCATGGTTCCATTCCCGTTCAGGTCACATGCCTGGGTTGAGGGATCAATCCCCAGTAGGGAATGTGCAGGAGGCAATGAATCGAAGATTCTCTCATTGATGCTTCTATCTCTCTCTCCCTCTCCCTTCCTCTCTGAAATCAATAAAAATATAGTTTTAAGAGGAAGGAAGGAAGGAAGGAAGGAAGGAAGGAAGGAAGGAAGGAAGGAAGGAAAGAAAAAAGAATATATGCACCCCCATGTTCATAGCAGCACAATTTATAATAGCTAATATCTGGAAACAGCCCTAGTGCCCCTCAGTAGATGAGTGAATAAAAAAAAATCTGTTGTACATTTACACCATGAAATACTAAGCAGCAATAAAAAGAAGGATCTCTTACCCTTTGAGACAGCATGGAGGGACCTGGAGAATATTATGCTAAGCAAAATAAGCCAGTCAGAGAAAGACAAGTATCACATGATCTCACTCATATGTGTAATCTAATGAACAAAATAAACTGATTAACAAAATAGTTCCAGAGACATAGAAGCATGGAACAGACTGATGAATTCCAGAGGAAGGCTGGGGTATGGTGGATGGGTGGAGAGAGAGATTAAACAAAAAACTTATATGCATATATGCATAACCCATGGACACAGAAAAGTGTGGTGAAGGCCTTGGGGGGTGGGGTAGAGGGGGTCAATGGGGAAAAAGGGGACATATGTAATATTTTTAACAATAAAGATAATTTTTTTAAAAAATATAAAAAGAAAATGGGTGTGAGAGGGACATAGGTGTGACTAAAGAAGTAAACAAAATAGCTGATGAATGAATTCATGATTTAGAGGTTAAATTTTTAAAAGTAACATGGTTTTTGTTTGTTTTTAATCCTCACCAGAGGATATTTCTTCCATTGCTTTTTAGAGAGAGTGGTAGGGAGACAATGAGGGAGAGAGAGAGAGAAAGAGAGAGAGAGAGAGAGAGAGAGAGAGATCAGAGAGCTACATCAATTGATTATTGGGGATTGAGGATTGAACTTGCAACCCCAGGTTGGTGCCCTTGACTGGGAATTGATCCCGAGACCCGTTGGTGCATGGGCTGTTGCTCTAACCACTTAGAATACTGGCTAGGGCTAAAAAGTAATGTGGTTCTTGATACCTAAACTCATTTCAATGCAGATGTTTTAAATGTTTTTTTTAAAATAAAAGGATAACAGCACACTTTTTGTTATCTTACATTGTTCTTATGGTTAGATTAGGGTTAGATGTTTTGGGGAGGAAGACCAGGTGTCATTTTCATCAGGTCATATTCAGTGTACATACTGTCAACGTGACTTATCACTGCTGGTGTTAACCTTGCTCACGGGGCTGAGCCAGTGTTTGTCAGGTTTCTCCATCGTGAAGTCCACTGAGAAACTGGAAGTTGGCCTTTTTGCCTGCTCCCTCTGTGCTAGGCCCAGCTGTACAGGTGTGGGACGGGGTTGCTCCTGCACCCATTAAAAAACTGTTTGTTTGCTACAGTTCTTCAAGCCCCCTTGGCTATCAGAGCCAGGTGATCTAGGAGTCTGTCCCTTGGGCAGCAGCCACAAAACCTGGCACCAGATGTGTGCAAGCTCTTTCCAGGGAGATATTGGCGACTTGTTAGCAGGCTTCAGTGAGGGATCGAAGTCAGCCTCTAGGCCAGGGGTGGGCAAATTTTTTGACTTGAGGGCCACAATGGGTTCTTAAACTGGACTGGAGGGACGGAACAAAAGCATGGATGGAGTGTTTGTGTGAACTAATATAAATTCAAAGTAAACATCATTACATAAAAGGGTACGGTCTTTTTTTTTTTTTAGTTTTATTCATTTCAAACGGGTTGGATAAGGCCCGCGGGCTGTAGTTTGCCCACGGCTGCTCTAGGCACTTGCTACATCAGAAGCCTGACCCTCTTCAGGGAGCAGGTGATAAAGTATGCAAATAGGCCTCTTTCCAGACAGACTGGGAAATGGACCTTTTTTTGCCTGCTCCCTCTGTGCTGAGCCCTACAGATAGCAATGGTGAGTCTTCAGAAGCCTGCCCCAAACTGTCTTTGTTTGCTATAGACGTGTGGTTTTTCTGTATGCAAGCCCCATTGGCTTTCAGAGCTAGGTGTTTTGGGGGCCCATTCCACAGGTGGGAGTCTTAAAAGTTGTGGTGCTGGATGTAGGCTCTAAACCCTTGGATTTGGGAGAAACTTGGAGTTGGGAGGTCCCTCCAGATTGTAGGCTCTGTGCCAGGGGTGGGATTTATTATGAGAAAGTGTCTCAGGCTATGCTACCCATTTCACTGTGGGTGATGTGGGTATTGTCTCATTCACCCAAAATATAAGAGTTGCTCAGCTAGTTTCTGGATTTCTTTCAGAGAGAATTGCTTCGTGTGTAACTGTAGATTCGGTGTGTCCATGGGAGGAGGTGAGTTCAAGAGCTTCCTATGTCACCATCTTGTACTAGAACCTTTCTTACAGCTTTAATGATAATACTGATAATACTGATGCTCTACTACATGAATCACAAATATTGTACTTATTTTTCTTCAGTATTTTGTTTCTTTCCCATCCTTTCTTCTGATCATCTCATAGGAGTCTAACTCCTGTTTGTTTAAGTGCGTGTCCAGCGGGGCTCACAGCGGCGCCCCAGGGCTGCCTGTGGAGCGGTGGTCTTGGGAGACCTGCACCCTGGAAAAGCATGCACCTGTAGTGTCCAGAGTTCTGCAGCTGTGGGGTGGGAAACTCAGCTTTTGCTGATGCACTTGTGGTGGATGGGCATGCGTTCCCAGTGGTGGCACACAGGAGCACCCGCAGTGTGTTTGCTAGTGCAGGTGCACTGAAGCACTCTGAAGGGCCCTGGCACGCTTAATCGCTTAATCCAGGCATCTTTGGGCAGGTATCCAGGATGGGTGAATTCAGAATTTCTACTGCCCAGGGGAGTGCGTCCCTGTTAGTCCAAGACCGGACCCAGCGGAAGCTCACTGCGGCTTCCCAAAGTGCCCTGTGGATAGATGGGCTCAGGGGGAATGAGCAACTGTGGCAGGCAGAGGGAATTCAGAATTCTACCGGGGGGCAGTGCGTCTGTGTCTGTACAAAATCACACCCAGCTGGGGCTCACAGTGACTCCTAAGAAAAGTCTATGGAGTGGTGTGCCTCAGAGACCTGCGCGCTGGAGACAGACGTGTGAATTTGATATCGGAGGTCTGCCGCTGGGGAGGGGAAGGCTGCACTTACTGCTGCGGGCACGGTGCTCCTTTGGAGGTGGAGATCCCAGGGTCTGCGAGCGGGGGCAGCAGGATTTTGGCTGGAGTGGCTGCTGGGTCGTGGGCAGTATCCCAGGCCTGTCTGGGTGGTGGTGCTGATGAGTTCCTAGAAGAGTCCGCTCTCCCCTTCAAGATGGCGTGGGCTTCGTGCCCAAGTCCCGCAGTCTGGGGAGTGCCCGCAGCGGTGGTAGTCTCTCCCTGTCCAGGAGAGCCTGGTCTGCCAGCCGCTGCTGCTCCTGCCGGATTTAACTGTCCCTCACTCACTCACACACACACCACACACATCCACACACTCTCCTTTTATCCCCTTACTCACTTCCTATTCCTCACCTCCGTCCTGCCAGCCACCATCTTTTTTTCTAGAATAATATTTTTTTAATATATTTTATTGATTTTTCACAGAGAGGAAGGGAGAGAGACAGAGAGTTAGAAACATCGATGAGAGAAACATCGACCAGCTGCCTCCTGCACATCTCCCACTGGGGATGTGCCCGCAACCCAGGTACATGCCCCTGACCGGAATCGAACCTGGGACCTTTCAGTCCACAGGCCGACGCTCTATCCACTGAGCCAAACCGGTTTCGGCTAGAATAATATTTTTATAAGCAAAACTAAATTAAACCTTCCTAAACAACAAAATAAATGCATTTTCTTGCCTAACAGGAAGAATAGTGTAGGGTCAAGTATAGAAAAATCAGTGATTGAATGATTCATTCATATAACCATCTCTCTTGTCTTGCTCTCCTTAACAATAACTACTTTTTAAGAGTATGCTAATGAAAACCAGGGGTACTTACTCTCTTGTTCATTATATCAAAATTGAGTAACTTCTCCTCAAAACATGGAATAAATTTTATTCTGATTAAACCGACTTAGGTCACACAATGTATGTGGAGCACAAAGAGTAACCAAGAGAAATTCTATGCTCGTATTCCACTGGCAAATACAAACTCTGTCTGGAATTGGAAATACAGTAGATATCTAGACAAAATTGAGGTTCTGTTAAGAAAGAGAAAGTGTGGTTTCAGCTGTTTTCCATTCTGTTATTTTCTACTGTAATATCTCCCGAAATGTTATTTACATCACATGAGCATTTAATAGCAGTTCCTGCCATTTCACATGTGAAAAGGCAAGCACTGAAAGTGCATTGGAATCTAAGTACAAAGTGGTTCATAAAATGCAGACACTGAATTTTTATATTGAAGAAAGTATCCATAGCTTTCAGAAAGAATTTTTTTCCAAATTGTTTAACTTGTTTTATTTCCTGGCTGCAGAGATAAATAAACACTCCTTTTAAATGTATGCAGTATGCCTTCAAACACCACAGTTGTGTGGAGTCACTGATAAATAACTCACTTAACATGGAAACAGATGAACCAATTTCTGAAATCTGTAGTCATCTAAGCTTTCCCATATCGTTCCTTGTTGATATTAGAAGAGATGAATGATGGCATTCTAATCAGGACAAAAAAAAAGGGTATCCCCTTTCATTTTCAGCAACCTGCCATGCTGAGTCTCTGATGTCATGCTAGTTACATTATTTGTGTCAAGAGTCCTCTGATCTGCTTCATCTAAGTGCTTCAAATAGTTGTGAATAGTTGATATTTCCCCCAGAAACATCCACATTTGCAAATTATCATATCTTCTTTAGGAGATGTCAAATGCAGGGGAATGTGATATTTTTACTCCAGGTAGTTTAAAAGTAAGTTTGAATTCATTTTACCCAAACCACTAATGTAGTTAAAAGCTTTTTCTCTTATTTTTATCCAACACTGCAGATTACAAAGTATCTTAAGGCACATTTATTGAATAATCTGCCTGGTCTATTCTCCAATATCCCTGAATAAAAGAAATTAAATAATATCCCCCCAAATTAATAACTTGGATTCACAGGAATAATAGTAGTTATATGGTTTATGCACATTTTAGTTAAAAGCTAATGTTGACTAGGGAATCAATAAATGTGCTTTGGTGACTTTGAATAACTTTTAACAATATAGCCA
This sequence comes from Myotis lucifugus, assembly GCF_000147115.1. NCBI lineage: Eukaryota > Metazoa > Chordata > Mammalia > Chiroptera > Vespertilionidae > Myotis > Myotis lucifugus. The sequence continues at coordinate 90,199 of NW_005871240.1, read as the reverse complement.
CAGAACAGAAAATTGTTTTAAGTGAGGTTTCACAAATACATATCATAAAATATTCATAGGTCAAACAAATGAGATCACGAAAAAAAAATTTTTTTGCATGCTGAGCAAATTTTCCCTAGTATTATGCAGCCTACATATTTTTCTCAAAGAATTAACTTGTAAACTTTTTATTCCTGAAGTTAAATTTACATATAGTGAAATAAAAAATATTTGAAGTGTGAAATTCAATGATATTTGATTGTATAAACACTAACACTCACATGTAATATACACACATGCAATCTACAGCCATTCAAGATAAAATCAAAATACCCTGGTGGCTTCGTGTTCCAATCATATCCCATCCCCAGGTATGCAATTAATGTTCTGATTTCTATAGCCATGGGTTAGATTGGTATGTTCTAGCACTTCATCTAACTGGAATCATAAAATAAATAATGCTTTGAATCTCTCATCTTTTACTCAACATTATATCTATAAGATTCATACATGCTGGTGTGCATATCAACAGTTCATTATCTTTTATTGCTAAATATTATTTCATTACATAAGTATGTCACAGTTTACTATCTTGTGATAGACTTTTGGGCTATTTCCAGTGTTTTGTTATTATTATTATAAACATTCTTATAAAAATCTTTGTGAGGACAAAATTTGTAATTACATTTAAGTAAATACCAAGGAGTGGAGCACTAGATCTAGGGGTGGTGTATATTTATCTGTTTAAGAAATTGCCAACCAATTTTTGAAATGGTTGTACCACTGTGGCTTTAATTTTTATTTTCCTGATGCCTTATGACATTGAGAATCTTTACATGTACTTACTGACTATTCATACATCTTCTTTTACGTAGTATTTGTTCAAGTATTTTGTCCATTTTTTTCTTAGTCACTTTTGATAGATCTTTATAGAGGGTGTCTAAAAATAATGTATATACACTTTAACAGCTGATAGCTCAATTTTGAAAATGAAATGTATTTTTATAAACAGTGCCTTTATAATTATTCAAAATATGTGTATGTATTTTTTGAGACACCTTAAATACCCTGGGTACAGGTCCTTGTCAGATATGTGGGTTGCTAATATTTACAACTTCTGTATGACCTGTATTTTTAATTTCATAAAGATGATTATTGGAAAACAAATTTTGTTATTTCAAAGTCCAATTTATCAATTTTCTTTAAGTTCAATTTTTGTGTGTGTGTTGTGTTGTGTGTGTGTGTTGTGTTGTGTGTGTGTATGTGTGTGTGTGTGTGTGTGTGCGTGTGGCTGCTCTAAGAAATCTTTGTTCCATGTTCACAAAGATATTCTGCAATGTCTTAAAAACTTTTATGGTTTTAACTTTTATATTTAGATATTAAACCATCTCAAACTAATTTTTGTTGTAGATGAGAAAGAGAGAGAGAGAGAGAGAGAGAGAGAGAGAGAGAGAGAGAGATATTGAAGGTTTGGGAAGGCAGAAATGTGTTTTCTATCTTGGTGATAAAGTGGTAAAGGCACATTAACTAGCCCTTTGGTTTAAAAAATATACAGGACAGCCCAACCTAACTCACTTAAGAAAAAACTCTGAGCTAGGTATAAAATCTTGACAAAACCTCTTCAGGTCAACATTTGAGCCTATACAAATCAGGACAGTTAGTTGCTTTGAGATTCTGTAGCCAGAGATTATGAATCTCTGCCAACTGAATGCAGTCTGCAGTTTGACATGTGAGCTCTTCCATCTCATGGCAGCAAACAATTGATGAAAATTGCCTGACCTAAGCCCAGATGTCATCAAGTGCAAACAGGCCAGCAACATGATGTGGATGGTGCCATATAAAAGGGAATTGACAATTTGGAGTGGAACTGGTGAAGCAGCCTGAGCTGAAGTTGGCAGATGCTTTCTCAAACAAACCCGGGCTTGAGACCAGAAAAATCCAAGGCAAGGATACTGGCCAGGCAGCAAGGCAAGGTTTGAGGCAGAAACACCAGCAGGTTTTAAATGAGGGGTGCCGTACTGAGCAGGACACGAAGGGAAGCTGGAGGCCTTATGTGTCAACAGCAAAAGGAAAGACAGTCATGTCGTTGAATGGGACTGATACAATATTGTCAGTGTGCATGCCAGTATTTTGTAGCTTCTAAACTGATTGTATCCACAGGGAGAACCTCCATTTCCCACAGCTATGTTGCAGTTGTAATGGAAGCAGGCCTTCTACTCTCAGAGGTTGCTGCTTCTCAAGAAAAGGCAAATTCTATAAAAAATTCATCCAACTTGTTTCCCAGAAGAGTGACCCATGCTAAGATAGGAAGGCAATACAAGGCCACACGTTTTCAATGCAGATTGTATTGTATCTTTGGGGCCTTAAAGAAATTCACTTAAGCCCTGGCTGGTTTGGCTCAGCGGATAGAGTGTCGGCCTGTGACTAAAGGGTCCCTAGTTCCATTCTAGAAAAGAGCACATGCCCAGGTTGTGGGCTCCATCCCCAGTAAGGGGCATGCAGGAGGCAGCCAATCAATGATTCTCTTTCATCATTGATGTTTCTATCTCTTTCTCTCTCTACCTTCCTCTCTGAAATCAATAAAAATATATTCTAAAAAAAAGGAAATGCACTTAGTTTCTCAAATTACTGCATAAAGTAATATGTGAAATGAAAATCCTTGCAAACACCAAGTGCACTCGGAGAGCACTTGAAGTACTTGGCAGTCATTCTGAAGCTCCTTATTAAAGCACTACAGCTCCATAAACGTGGCACTCTCAGATGGAAAAAAAGACATTTTGAATTACTCATGAAGGGTACAAGGATTGCTTCAGTTGATATTTTAAAAGTTTTCCTCTCTTCTCCACTACATTAATGACTATACTTGACAAATACTTTATTGCCCATAGATCTGTATAAATGCTTTAGTTTGAGCAAAATATTTCTGCTAAAGTTGTCTCATGAAATGTGTGCACTTCTCATACATGTGAGCAAAGACTTTATATTTCCAAGCTCAATGCCCTTCATATGTAAAATGAGAATACCGAATGAAAAATTCGAAATATATTTCTAGTGACATAGTCTTACAAGTGGGCAAATGAGTATACACTAAAAATGTTCACTGTCAATGTGAACCCTCAGGACAGTGCCTTTTTGACATTTTGCAGGATGTGGAGTTCTTATTTGCATGGGGACAGACCAATCAGAGACGAGAGTTGGGGAATTCTGTCTATATAAGTCGGCTCCTCTCTGGTTGTGAGAGCGCACTTTCCCTTTGGACTGAAGACTGAACTGAAGACTGTGTTTCCCTGGCTGGAGCTGAAACATGGAAGATGTCTCATAGGAGCAGATCAGAGCAGGGCACAGCAGAGCCATCTAACTGGAGAGGGGCCTGGCCCAAGGGCCTCCTGACAGCCTTGCTGAATCACAATTGAGATCTTTGCACTGAATAAAGTTTCCTTCTTCACCAAAATCCAAATTGGGGATTCCTGTTATGTGTTGAATTGATGCCAAGGACCTTTGGTTAACAAAAGTAATCATACTGGTACTGAGATGGTTCTTACTTTTATCCTTTCCTGTATTTAATGCTTTTTCTAATGAGAAAAATCACATATTTAAGATGTTATATTTGTGTTTAAAGGCACTGTATTGTATTTTGTAGATGACAATAGTGTGTGACATTTAAGATTCTTAGCTGTGAGGTTTTCTGTATTGGCCAACATTTCATTCCACTGAGAGTCTTGGATTCTCACTCTGATTATCCCACTGATGGCTGTACATTTTTTGAAAGTCATTTTGACTCCTCTGAGATAAATTTCTTTATCCATAAAGTATGGGGAGTTGATCTACCTTAGCTCAAATGTTTTATGATATCTTTGGTACCAATTTAAGAACATAATATGTGAGGGGAGAAAAAATGGCAGCCGAATAGGCAGACCTATAGTGCCCCTCATCCCATAGCCAGACTGGAAATACCTAAATTGAAGCACATTCACCTGGAATTACCAACTGAGGTCCAGCTGAGGAGTAGACATATAAAGGAAGGACAGAAAACACCTGGAGACTGGTAAGAAAGGTGAGATCGTGAGAGCGGCTGGTCAGAGAGAAAGCCACAGTTTCCTTTCCTTTTTGTAAACCCACAGCACAGGAGTTTTTATTTGCAGCTACTCCCCCAAGGCCTTGGTGCATGGTGGGAGACGTGGACTCGAGGTGCCTAAGGAGAGGCTGGGGTGGGAAGCATTGAAGGTAGATGTGTAAAAGCTGAAGCCAGGAGTAGTTATTTGGTCCTAGGCCCCCAAAGAGAAAAGGCCATTTTTCCTAACAGGAGCTAGCCTCTCCAAGTAGCCAGAGGGCAGGCAAAGACAAAAAAAATTTTCCCTAGGTGATACAACCTGTCCCACCCTCAGAAGACCTGCATGCCTCACCCTGCATTTTGATATTTTCAGAGGAAGCAAAAGCAGAAGCCAAGTTTATGGGTTTGAAAAGTCTCAGGAGCCCTCAGCGTTGGGGTTAGGGAAGGGCCATTTGCCAATATCCTGGGAACCAGACTGGTACTTTCCCCGAATGGGAGAGCTGATAAAAAAAAAACACAACAAAACTCCAGGTTTCCAGCTGACCCCCTTGGTCTCCATACAGGGATCTATGTGAAGCCTAGGGCAGAGTAATATTTTGGGCCACTGATAGAAGAGTAGCTATGGAGCAGGGAAACACACCCATCATATTCCCTGAAAGCTAAACAGCACCTCGCCCATCTAAAATCCTTTCAAAAACAGAGTTTTTAGTGATTAAGATTGACAGCTGGCTAGCAGGCAAAGGCAGGCAGAGACGAAGCCCAAGGAACAGGGGAAGTTTCCCAGATCAAGCCCTGGGTCCCATTCTGCTAACAAAAACCAACTTTAGAGGGCAGATTGGCCCCTCCTACTTGCAGCCAAGGCCTGTGGAGACAGACACAAACAGTGGATCAGTGAATCTTTTGGAGCTTCAAGCAGGGTGCTGAGAGCCAAATGAGGACAGTTCCTAACAGTGTTTAGCATCTAAGTCAGGGGTGGGCAAACTTTTTGACTCGAGGGCCACAATGGGTTCTTAAACTGGACCCGAGGGCCGGAACAAAAGCATGGATGGAGTGTTTGTGTGAACTAATATAAATTCAAAGTAAACATCATTACATAAAAGGGTACGGTCTTTTTTTTTTAGTTTTATTCATTTCAAACGAGCCAGATCCGGCCTGCGGGCCATAGTTTGCCCACGGCTGATCTAAGTACTTGACAAGAAGCCCAGAAATGGCAGACAGAACAGAAGAGTGGGATCCAAAGGGAGCTCCCATGGGGCACTAAACTCCACTGAAAGGAACACCACTTTACTTTTTTTAAGTGTTTTTTAATTTCTCCTTTTTTTCTTTTCTTTTTCCTCCCTTTTCTCTTTTCTTTTTGTAAATTTTTTTCTCATTCCTTTCTTTTTTCTTTTTGAAAATGTACCTACTTTATCTATTGATTTATTTATTGATTTGTTACTATGCTAGTCAGTTGTTTCATTCATATATCTAATTACCCTATTCCCTTTTCCTACTCAATTTTTTTTTACTTTTTTTACTACACATTTTTTTCATTTTTCTTTCTTGCCTGCTTTCTCATCTTTTTTCTTATTCTTATTTTAGATCTATCTCCTTTCTCCTCTATTTTCCTTTTCAAAATTTTTGTTGTCTTTTCTTGTCATTTCTTTTCTCCCTTCTTTATTTTAAACTATTTTGCTTCCCCTATTTGTATAATTATTTATTATTATTTTCTTTATTACAGCTCTGCATCTACGTATTCTATACTCCCCTTTTCTTAGAGTTTTTGCCTGTGCATTGTTTTGATTTTTTATTTGTTTGCTCCACATTTTTTTCTTTCTTTTTTTCAATAATTCTTACCCACTTTTCTCTTTACTAATTCTCTCTTCTCTGTTATTTATTTATTTGTTTGGGTGTTGTAAGGGTCTTATGAACATTTTTGTTTTGTTTCTTCTGTTTTGTGTTTTGTTGTGATGTATTTAATTCTGTTTGGTCAGCACTTCCACAAGAACTTGTATGAAATGGTTAGGGGTGAGCCACATAGTCAGCTAGCCTAAGAGGAGACTCCATCAATGAAAGGGACAATAACATTCAAGACCCAAATACAACAGGAGAACCCACATAACTCAAGTAAGGGGCTTTCCTATAGCACCTGGCTCAGGAGATGGAAGAGACTGCACTCCTGGGTCCCACAAAATGCCTTCATGTTCATAGGTTGATGCTCAGCCACAAAATCTGGGAGGCAGAATAGTTTTATCTAATACACAGAAACAAAAACAAAGGGACAGCAAAACTGGGTAGACAAAGAAACAATCCCCACATGAAAGAAAAGGAGGAATCAGCAGGAAAAAAAAGCTAAATTAAATGGAGGTAAACAATTTGTCAGATAAAGAATTCAGAGTAATGTTAATAAGGGTGCTCAAAATTTTTAGTGAGAATGACAAGCAACTTAATGACAAATAATGCTCTTTAAATATATATATATATTGATTTCAGAGAGGAAGATAGAGGGAGAGAGAGAAGCAATAATGAGAGAGAATCATTGATTAGCTGCTTCCTGCACACCTCAATGGGGATCAAGCCTGCAACTTGGGCATGTGCCCTGTAAAGGAATCAAACCTTGACTTCCAGGTTCACAGATCGATGCTCAACCACTGAGGCATACCAGTTGGGTTATGTAATGCTCTTAATGAGCAATACACCAACATGAAAAGAGAGCTTGAAGCAATACATAAGAATCAATTGGAAATGAGAAATGACATAGCTGAAATAAAGAACACCCTGGAAAGATTCAACAGTAGACTAGAAGAAGTTGAGGACTGAATCAGTGAATTAGAAGACAAGGCAGAAAAAACACTCATTCAGAGCAGCAAAATGGGGGAAAAAAGCAGGAGGAGAGTCTAAGGGAACTCTGAGATAACATGAAATGTAACAATATCCACATTGTAAGGGACCATTAAGAGCAGAATCTGAGACAGGAAGAGATAACCTGTTAGAAGAAATAAGGGCAGAAAATTACCCTAATCTGGTGAAGGAAAAAGTCACTCAAGTTTAAGAAACACAGAGAGTCACAATCAAATTGAACACCAAAAGACCCACACCTAGGCACATATTAATTAAAATGGCAAGCATTAAAGGCTGTAAGAGAGAGATAGAAAGTTACCTACAAGGGAGCTTCCATTAGACTGTCAGCTGACTTCTCAATAGAAATAATTCAGATCAGAAGGGAATGGCATGAAGTTTACATGGTAATAAAAACTAAGGGAATGAACACAAGAAGATTCTATCCAGCAAGGCTATCTTTCAAAATCTAAGGTGAAATAAAGAGCTTTTCAGATAAAAAAAGGCTGAAAGAGTTTATTACCACCAAACCAAAACTACAAGAAATGCTAAAGGGACTGTTGCAAGAAGAAGTAATAGAAAGAGATGTACAGGGGTATAAATAATAAGAATGGCAATAAATAAGTGCCTATCAATAATAAATTAGAATGAATATGGCTTAAATGCTCCAACCAAAAGACATAGGGTAGCTGAATAGATAAGAAAACCTGACCCATATATATGCTGTCTACAAGAGTCCCAACTTAGAACTAAGGATTTATACATAATAAAATTCCCATCAATTCTTTGCTAGTAAAAATAAGTTTTGCCATTTTAAAGATTTTCTTCAGAATTCACCCTTGAAGTACATTCTTTCTGAGTAAGTGTTAAGTGAGACAGGTTAAGATTGCAAAACAATGAAATAAAATTAAATATATTAACACAGCTAAGATGATTTAAGATTGGTGTAGGAGTTAAAATATGAAGCAAAGGAATAAAAAATCAGTGATCATGATTCAATGGGAACTCAGTCTATTCTAGCAATCATTGCCTGTAAATTATTATTATCATTATTATTATTAACATTTTTATTTCTTGCAATATGAAGCACAGGGAGAATATCACCATTATAGATCAAGAAAAAAGTGATATTTTCATATAAAAAAGACAATTAGCCTAAAGTTAATGCCCCAGTATAGGAAAACAGCTGATATTCAAACACCTTTAAAAGTACACTATTGTCCCCTTGGTCATATGACATATACTTTTTCCAAAGAGGAAAGATAGATGTACAACAGAAATCACATATACCCATTATTAAAATTATCAAGTGAAATGTAATGCATGAGCATCAGGTGTTCCAAATAATATTTCCAGAGCTCTCTTCACTCTTAAATACAAGAGATTACATTGATCTATGCAAATCAGCGTCTTCAAAGGATCCATCCTACTCTGGCTATGGCAGTTAACATTAGAAATTATGGCAATTGAAAATGGGCTTGCTGTAGATTTTTAGCATCTCCCAAAACAAATATTCTTAAAGACTGATAATTGAGGTAGAATGCTAATCTTTCTCAATTGTCCCATTTTTTTTGCTTCTTAAAGTAATAGAGAGCATGTGAAGGTTATGACTCACAGGTAGTTATTACCATCACTTGATCACTTATACTAACACACAATAAAAACATTTCTAATACCTTGTAATGTAGCAAAATTTTTCAACATCAGATTATTGAACTAACTCTCCTATTAGTTTTCATTTTTAGTTTTTTTTAAAAAAAATAAAATGACATGGTTTCTGGATATATTTTATTCATCAGTATATTTTGTTCATTAGATTTCACATATGAGTGAAATCATGTGAAGAATTATATCTAATCTCTAATATGTGTATTAAAGTATTATTGGCTATGACCAAAAAAAGCCATGCTGCATCAACTAATGTTATATGTTCTTGAGTTTGGTATGTATTTCATGGATTGTAAAGTAGATGAGTATTCTGAGTATTAGGAGAAAAAAATAGATTGGTACCTATTGTAAGAGAGGCATTTGTTTCAATAATGCAGGTGTGATCTACAATTTCTAATCATGGAGAACAGCAAGAATTTAAGATATTCGATGGCTTAGAAGACTTCAGTGACCCTGAAAAGGCAGACTCACTGATTGATGGAGACAAAACAAAAAAATGTAAATTATATATCCTGTTCTGGCCAAAGTAGAGTAACAGGGATCAGATCTATGCCCTGGAACATCTGAAAAGAAAGGGAAGAAAATAAGATAAAATTTTGAAAGACACTGGACATCAGGAAGCAGAGAATGACCCCTCACAGACAGGAAATAAATGAGGTGAGGCCTATGATTGCTTCAAATTCTTTGAGTTTCTAGGCCACAGCTCAGAGAGGCGGAACCCAGGCAAAGACCAGCAGTATCACTACTAGTATATAGAGGAGTTGGAGCTAAGACACTGTAGAGAACAAGGTGGGTAGAGTTCTCAAGGCAGACAACCAGAGAGGAAAACGAGAGAAAGAGAGGGAACTCCAGAATCTTGCACCTCACAGGAATGATTCAGCTGATTACTGATCAGCTCCTGTGTGAATACATTAGTAGAAGCCTGGAAAGAAACCACTGGAAAGGATTCTTGATAACTGACACACAGGGCCTGCAATAGCGACCTTTACTGTCAGCCAGACTAGAAAGCCTCTAGATGCACAGGCACTGAATAATTTACGTGGAAGGGTCTTGCTGCAGGAGTGAGGAACAGTTAACCATACAACATGGTATAACGTTATTTAGGCACGTACTATCACAGGGAACTGCTCTGTTTATTTCAATCAAACCTTAAAATGGACCCCAAAGAATCAAACTGTTTCCAAGCAACATAACAGTATGCAAAAAAGGCAAATACTATTTGTAAAAAGAAAATCAATGGTGAACAACACATGGGTTTTAAATAAAAACAGGATCAGTAGGAGGAACACTGATCTATCCTTTGCCCTTGGGCTTTAATATGGCACTGTTTTCCTGAATATTGTTGAAATGTTACCTTAAAAGATAATTGATCTAGATTTCTGAGGGTTTTTTTGGGTGCCACCTTAGGTTGTATACCCAATGCCTCACTCACCTCACCCATATTTGGGAAAATATCAAAACCTGAGGGCGGTGAGTACATAAGAAAAAACACGCCTCTCAGAAGCCCCCGCCTATCAATTGCTACCTATAATTTATCCAGGAGAAATGAAAGTACTTATATGAAGATCTGAACACGTGAAATATTCGTGGCCCCTTGATTTCCAAACAGCCTCAATCCAAAAGTCCATCAAAAGATGAATGGTGAGCTGAACTGTGGTGTGCCCTTACATGGGAACAGTTCTCTACCACAAGCAAGAATGCAACCTTGCGGGCCATCCCTGGACAATGCAGGCTGTGCAGGGGCGCGTGCTGACCCGCCTGGGGAAAGAATAAGAATGCTGCAGCACCTGGCAATGGTCTCCTAGCAACTGGGACAACAAACCCCTGAGGCCGCTGGGCGCCCTGGTCCAAAGGCGCCATGGCGTGCCAGCAGTGGCCCTTACCGGAGCCCCACAAGGGGTGGCTGTTAAAGTCGGACCTGAGGAAGAAGGCGCTCATAGAGTCAGGGCTGATCAAGCGGTGGCAGTCAGGGCCGAAGGTGGACAAGAAGCCGGAGCCCAGCAAGAAGTGGCTGCTAGGGCCGGGGCCCCTGGAGCCCTTGCCCCTGGGCATGAAATGTAAGCCCTGGTTCAAGGACAGGGACAGGTTGCCTTCCCGCTATCTCTCCAGGCAGAACAACAAGCTTGGGAAGTGCCCCACCTCCATGGACAGCCGGCGGTGGGTATTTGTGAAGGAGGGACTGGACGACTTCAGAACGGGCTGTCCATCTCCTGAAGATATGATCACTCGTGGCCCTCGGGAGGGCTTTCTCCCCATGGTTGCTCATAGAATTCCCCGCCCTCCGCCCAAAAAGATTCACAGGCAGCCGCCCAAGGGAGCGGACCTGTGTTCCAAGCTCTCGCCAGCCCAGCGAGCACGGAAGGCCTTTGTAGAGAACATTGAAGCCAGCCTGACCAAGCATCCCTTGGCGAACTGCCCGAATCTGGAGGAAGCTCTCCCTCCAGACCTCATGCTCAAGGTCCTGGAAGTGGTAGATCCTGACAGGGAGCTGGAGGACACGTGGGCGTATTGTGAGGGCACCAAGGAAAGAAAGAAGACCCCCACACACCTGTGTGAAGAACATCCTGAGGAGGTCAACCTGGAACCTCTCCAGGCAGTGAAGCTAGAACCTCCCGAGGCACTGAACCTGGAGCCTCCCCAGGCAGTGAACCTAGAACCTCCCGAGGCAGTCCACCCCGAATCTCCCTGGAAGCTCAACCTGGAACCTCCTGAGGAGGTCAACCTGGAACCTGAAGACCAAGCCCACGTGGAAACGGCCAAGGAGAGTCTTCAGTCATATTTATTCAGTTTGTTTCCTGAGGAAGGGACAAATGCAGCATGCACAACGGATATCCCCAAAGTTCCTGGGCTCCAAAAAGCAAGAAGAAGAATTCGTGAATTCTTCAGATGGATCAATGATAATTTTGGAGACATAGGCATTGATGAAGAGGACATCATGAAACAGTTTGAAATTGACTTAGAGGTCCCACTCACCCATAATACAGTCAAAATTAAGAAAATAAGCCAGCTTCCTTTGAATATAAAGCCCTGCAAACAACTAGATGACATACAGCAGAGAAAATTCTCCCTGCAGGAAGGTAACTGGGAAAGGAAACTCCGAAAACAACAAGACCCTTATAAACCTAAACGGGAGAAGATAAGGTATGGAGCATGGTACCTGGACCCCAAATGCTGGAAAAAGGTGGTCAGTGACCAGCCTTTGCCTGACCCTAAAGTCGTCCCTGACAAGGAACATTGGACCTATGGAAAGCATCTTGAACCAGACATTATTGATGAACTTTATGGACCAATTGCCTTCAAAGATTTCATTGTAAGCAAGGGCTACAGGATGCCAGGTGTGATTGAGAAGATGTTTATGAGGAAGGGATGGACATATGAGTCTGTGGAGACTCCTATACACCGAGTAATGAAACTCCTCTCCAAACCCAAAGAGGAGGACTCAGGGAATGAAGAGGATTAGACAATTTTCTATTTACTACTCACTTGGCTAGTGTGTCTCTCTCATTTTAACATGAGTCAGAATTCACCATGAGTGCCTCACTGTGTATGGACAATTTGATTCCACAACATCTGTAAATTTAATACCTATTGCTAATAAAACTTTCTGAATGAGCTTCTGCTTGGGTTCATCATTATGTTATGTATTTTACCAATTATGAAGTCAATATTTACATATACTCCTCTTTGTTTTTATTGCATTAGGAGTATTATATTTTTATTTCAATTATTCATTAAAAATAACCATAAATAAACGAATTACTTACAAAGGATCATGTTGTCCAGCGGATATGGCTCAGTGTTTCAGCATTGACCCATAAACCAGGAGGTCATGGTTTGATTCCAGGTCAGGGCATATGCCTGGAATGCAGGCTTGATCCTCAGTGGGGGTGTATGCAGGATACAGCTGATCAATGATTCTCTTTCAACATTGATATTTCTCTCTCTTCCTCTCCTTCTGAAAATCAGTAAAAATTTATTTATAAAAAATTATGCCAGCTACTGCATGGGATGAATCACAAAATAATTGTGCAGAATGAAATAACTGTATTGCTCCAATAATATTCAATTTATAATGCATTATGACAATTATTTTGTTAAGCACAACTTGTAACCTGTAGACAAAGTAACTTTCTGTATTGTTTTTGAATTGTCCATGGCTACCTTTGCACTACAACATGAGAATTTAGGAATTGTCACAGAAATCATATGGCCTGCAAGCCTAAAATATTTCCTATCTGAATTTTTACTTTAAAATGTACTGTCCCTCTGATCTAGAAGAAAAATATATTCATACGTATATTAAATCAATGATGCCACTCTTTAGCTGAAGGAAAAATGATGCACACTCATCTATGGAATAGAATAAATAAAATATATTTATAAAATTAACTACAGTGGGGCCTTGACTTACGAGTGTCCTGTCTAATGAGTTTTTCGAGATAAGAGCCGTCTCTCAGCTGGTTTTTTGCTTTGAGTTGCGAGCTAAAATTCCAGTTATGAGCCAGCTTCAGATACCCCACCGCTAGTTGGCACAGCGAACGTCACAGTGAACGCCACAACATTAGCCCAGCATCATGTGTCTCACTCGTTCACTTTTTGATTTGACATATGAGTAATTTGAGTTACGAGCTTTGTCACGGAACGAATTAAACTCGTAAGTCAAGGCCCCACTGTAGTTAGACCTTTTTGAACCCTTTTCAAATCTGCCTATTAATTTTAATATTCTTAGGGTCAAAAATTCCTGAGGCAAATCATCATATCTTATAGTCCCTGTTTCTTGTAATGTCTTTCCATGTGATGACTTGTCCTACAGATATTTCCCATGATTCCAATAATGTGGATGTTACATGTGAGGTAAGGCAGCCTGAACATGATAAAGACAGACTAACTTTCTTCCCAACTCAAATGGCTAATTAATTCAATGGGCTGTCCACAAAGGTGGGTTGGCCAGGAAACATGGTTTATATGTCATATATATATATTCCACCCCTACACCCACCCCCCATGGGACCAAATGAAATTTATTTAGGGCATTGTGCTCAGGAGTGGACCCTGCACTTCATGGAGGGATTTCTTGGGATATTCTTCTGCTTTCCCAGACTACACAGGGCACAAGACTGAAGGTTTCCCTTGGTGCCTGGGGCTGCTGCTTGCTCTTTACAGCCCAGGACACCAGCAGGGCACTGCTTTTTGCAGGCTTCTGAGACAATCAAGTGTCAGGACAAAGGTTTCTACAAAGAACACAGATTCCCCTCAGTCGCCACAGGGTGGGGGCACAGTGCCTGTGCTCAGGGCCAGTCCCTGGAAGCAGCATGGGGAGGCCTGGTCCAGGGTCAGGTCTTCCACAGGTACTTCTAGTCATCTGTCATCTGGATGAGCAAGAGCACATTAAACATGTCCTGCAGCCACTTTGTGAAAATGAATGGGATGTAGTGGCCTAAATGCATGGCTTCAGAAGAGGGGCCCCTGCCCATATACAGGCCAAACACCTTCTTGTTTTTATAGGCATTGAAGACTTGGTTCATGTCTCTGTGTGAGAAGAAGGTGCATCTGTGCAGGAAGCGGTGTGGTCTCTGGCCCCTGGCTCTCTCTCTTCTGTTTATCAGCTCTTGGTCAATGTTACTGCTTCCAAACAGAACAATGAGCTTGTCATAGTCACTGCCTTTTGCACTGTTCCTCTACAGTTCAGGGGTCCACAAAATCCACTTCAGCTTCCATGGCACCTGGGCCACTAACCCAGGTGCAAGGTTCTCTGGAAGGCAGTCCGCTTTTTAGTTTTCCCCTGTGGCCACGTTGTAGCTCATTTTTAGCAATAACAGCCTCTTCACTGCAGAATCAATTTCATCCTGGGCTGCGGGGGGCACTGAAGAGGTGGCCAGTGGAGTAGCTGAGATCTCTGTGCAGCTGGGCTCTTCTTTTATAGTCTTCCCCCTCTTACTGTTTCTTTCTTAAGCCCCTTTCTTCTCTTTCCTTCTTGTTCACCCCACCCTGCAGCTATTTGCAATAAGGATTTCTTAGAAATCAACCAGTTTCTCACAAACACTTGCGCCTCTTGACCAATTCCTCATGGGACAGTCCAATCAGGAGTTGGCTGTGAGTGTGTGTGTGTGGGTGTGAAGACCAATGAAAACCACTTTAAACCCAAACTATTAGCTGGTCATTGCATCATTAGCTGTTCATTAATGTGGGGTGCCACACTGCATGCTGGCCTCCATTTAACCTCCCCACTCACTTCCCATCTCACCTCTTCAGCCTCAGTATGAGAACTGAGTTTACATTTGTCCTGATGGGAAGAAAGGCAGACTCTAAGTGCCCTGCGGCTATTGTGCACTAAAGCAAAGTTGTGAAAGTTCAGTTCTGGGGTCACAGGGACCTGAATTTCCAAATACAGCCCTGGCTTTTTAAAAAAATATATTTTTATTGATTTCAGAGAAGAAGGGAGATGGAGTGAGATAAAAACTTCAATGATGAGAATCACTGATCATGTGCCTACTGCACACCCCCTACTAGGGATTGAGCCCATAACCTGGGCATGTGCCCTTGACCAGAATCAAACTTGGGACCCTTAAATCTGCAGGCCAATGCTCAATACACTAAGTCAATCTGGTAAGAGCTGGCTTTTTTCTTTTCTTTTTATTGCTGAAAGTATTATATATGTCCTTTTTTTAACCCTAGTGCCCTCTCCCAGCCCCTTACCCCCAAAGCCTTCACCACCCCATTGTCTGTGTCCATGGATTATGCATATATGCACATGAATTCATTGGTTGACTTCTTCCCCCCACCACCCTCTCCTGCTTTCCCTCTGAGGGTTGCCAGTGTGTTCCATGTCTCTATGTCTCTAGGTCTATTTTTTCATCACTTTATGTTCTTAGTTATATTTCACATATGAGTGAGATCATATGATATTGATCTTTCTCTCACTGGCTTATTTCACTTAGCATATGGTGCTCTAGATCCACCCATGCTGTTGCAAATGGTCAGAGTTCTTTCTTTTTTTCAGCTGCATAGTATTCCATTGAATAGTTGCACCACCGTTTTTTAATCCATTCATCTGCTGATGGGCACTTAGGCTGTTTCCAAATCTTAGCTATTGTAAATTGTGCTGCTATGAACATAGGGGTGCATATATTCTTTCTGATTGGTGTTTCTGATTTCTTGGGATATAGTCCTAGAAGTGGGGTCACTGGGTCAAATGGGAGCTCCATTTTTAATTTTTTGATGAAACTCCATAATGTTTTCCACAGTAGCTGCACCAGTCTGCATTCCCACTAGCAGTGCACCAGGGTTCCCTTTTTTCCACATCTTCAACAACATTTGTCACTTGTTGATTTATTGATGAATGCCATTCTAACAGGTGTGAGGTGGCACATCACTATCCTTTTTATTTGCACCTCTTGAATAATCAGTGACTTTGAGCACTTTTTCATATGCCATTTGGCTTTCTGTATGTCCATTTTGTAGAAGTCTCTATTTAGATACTTGGCCCATTTTTATTGGACTGTTTATCTTCCTTTTGTTAAGATGTATGAGTTCCCTATAGATTTTGGAGGTTAACTCTTTTTCAGATGTAGTGTTGTCAAATATGTTTTCCCATGGAGTGGGCACTATTTTTATTTTATTGATGGTTTCATTTGCTGTGCAGAAGCTTTTCATTTGGATGTAGTCCCATTTATTTTCTCCTTAATTTCCATTGTCCTAGGAGAAGTATCCATAAATATATTGCTACAAGAAATTTCTGAGATTTTGCTGCCTGTGGATTCTTCTAGGATTTATATGGTTTCCCTTCTTACATTTAAGTCCTTCATACATTTTGAGTTTATTTTTGTGCATGGTGTAACTTGGTGTTCTAGATTCATTTTTTGTATGTTTCTGTCCAATTTTCCCAACACCATTTATTTAAGAGACTATCTTGACTCCATTGTGTGCTCTTGCCTCCCTTGTCATATATTGAACATAATGACTTGTGTCGATTTCCGGGTTCTCTGTTCTGTTTCATTGGTGTATATGTCTGTTCTTGGTATTTTAATGGGTGTAATCTGTAGACAGCCTGGGTACTATGAACATTGTAATGATGTTGATTCTACCAATCCATGCACACGGTATATTCTTCCACTTGTTTGTATCTTCCTCTATCTCTATTTTCAATGTCTTGTAGATTTTCTAGTTCAGGTTTTCTACTCCTTGGTTAAGTTTATTCATAAGTATCTAATTTTTTTTGCAGTGGTAAATGGGGTTGTTTGTTTGGTTTCCCTTTCTGAGAGTCCATTACTGGTGTATAAAAATGCCATAGATTTCTGGTTAATTTTATATCCTGCTACTTTGCCAAATTCATTTGTTAAATCTGGTAGTTTTCTGATGGAGTCTTAGGGTTTTTTTGTATAGTATCATGTTATCAGGGAATAGTGACAGTTTTACATCCTCCTTTCCAATTTGAATGCCTTTCATTTCTTCTTGTAGTCTGATTGCAACAGCTAGTACTTCTAGTACTATGTAGAACAGAAGTGGTGAAAGTGGGCATCCCGGTCTTGTTCTTGTCCCTATTTGAAATGGTTTACGCTTTTGTCCATTGAGTATGATTCTGCCTGTAGGTTTGTCATAGAAGGCTTTTATTTTTTTTATTTATTTATTTTTTTAAATATATTTTATTGATTTTTTACAGAGAGGAAGGGAGAGAGATAGAGAGCTAGAAACATCGATGAGAGAGAAACATCGATCAGCTGCCTCCTGCACACTCCCCACTGGGGATGTGCCCGCAACCCAGGTACATGCCCTTGACTGGAATCGAACCTGGGACCCTTCAGTCCGCAGGCCGACGCTCTATCCACCAAGCCAAACCGGTTTCGGCAGAAGGCTTTTATTATGTTGAGGTATGATCCCTCTACTCCCACTTTGTTGAGAGTTTTTAGCAAAAAAGGGATTTTGTCCCATTGGATTTTGTCAAATGCTTTCTCTGCATCTATTCATATGATCATGTGGTTTTTATCTTTCAGCTTGTTTATGTGATGTATCACATTTATTGATTTGTAGATATTGTACTGGCCTTGCATCCCTGGAATAAATACCAATTGGTTATGGTGTATGATATTTCTAATGTATTGCTGGATCCGATTTTCTAGAATTTTGTTGAGGATTTTAGCCACTATGTTCATCAGGGATATTGTCCTGTAATCTTCTTTCTTTCGACTGTCTTTATCTGGTTTTTGGAATAGGGTAATGCTAGCCTCAAAGAAAGAGCTTAGAAGTGTTCATTTTTTTCTGAATTTTTTAGAATAGTTTGAGGAGAATAGGTGTTAATTCTTTCAAGTTTAGTAAAACTTCTTTGTGAAGCCATCTCATCCAGAGAGTTTGTTTGCTGGGAATTTTTTTTTATGACTTATTCGAATTCATCATAGTTATTCGTCTATTCAGGTTTTCTGATTAATTTTTCCATTGCTGTCAATAGGGTATTAAAGTCTCCTACTGTGATTGTGTTGCTGTTGATCTCTCCTTTGATATCTTCCAGAAGTTTTGTTTATGTATTTGGATGCTCCTGTATTGGGTAAACATATGTTTACCAGAGTTAAATCCTTTTGTTGTATCAATCTCCTTAGTATTATGAAGTGGCCTTCCTTACCTCTTGTTATGACCTTCGTTTTGAGGTGTATATTTCTCATATATAAGTATTGGTACCACAGGTTATTTTGTTTTTGTTTGTTTTTTCATTTCTATTTGCCTGAAAAATATTTTTTTCATTTCTTCATGTTCAGTCTGTGTGAGTCCATTGTTCTGAAGTGGGTCTGTTTTAGGTAGTATATATATAAGTAATTATTTCTTATCCATTCAGCTACCCTATGTTTTTTACTTGGAGCATTTAATGCATTTAAGTTTAAGGTTATTATTGATAGGTCCTTATTTGTTGCCATCTTTATTCTTTGAGCCTGTTTTCTTTCTCTTTCTCCCTTTCTATTTCTTCTCTACAACAGCCCCTTTAGCATGTCTTGCATTGCTGTCTTGGTGGTAATACACCCCCTTAGTTGTTGTTTTTGTTTGTTTGTTTGTTTGGGATTTTGTTTGTCTGTCTGTCTGTTTTGTTTTGTTTTTTTGTCTGTGAATCTCCAAATTTCATTTTTAATTTTGAATGATAGCATTGCTGGTTAGAGCATTATTCGAATCAGTCCCTTGCTTTGCATCACTTTACAAACTTCATTCTATTCCCTTCTGGCCTGGCGTGTTTCTGTTGAGAAATCAGTTAATAGTCTAATGGGAGATTCTTTTACGTGACTTTGTCTCTCTCTTGCAGCCGTTAAGATTCTTTGTCTTTTACATTTGCCAATTTAATTACAACCTGTCTTGGTTTGGGTCTTTTTGGGTTCTTCTTGCTTGGGACTCTGTGCTTCTTGGCTTTGTGTGACTTGTTTCCTTCCCCAAGTCTGGAAAGTTTTCTGTCATTGTTTCTTCAAAAAATGTTTCTATTCCTTGCTCAGCTACTCTTCTTCTGCCACAGCTATTATGCACATGCTCTATTGTTTCCAGTTGTCCCAAAATTCCCTAGACTCTCCTCCTGTTTTTAATTTATTTTTTTCCAGTGGCTGCTCGGATTGGGCATCTATTTATTTACTCATTGTTTTATTGCTTAAAATATTACAAAGAGTATTACATATTTCTCATTTTTCCCACCCTTAACAGTGCCCCGGACTCCCCTAGCCCCTGGTGTCTTACGTCCATTGGTTATGCTTATATGCATGCATACAAGTCATTCGGTTGATCTCTCCCCCCCCCTCCCGCCCCTCAACCCTCCCTGGCTTTCCCGCTGTAGTTTGACAGTCTGTTCAGGGCAGCTCTGCCTCTGTATCTATTTTTGTTCATAAGTTTATAATGGTCTTTATTATCCATGAGTGAGTGAGATCATATGGTGTTGTTCCTTCACTGACTGACTTATTTCACTTAGCAAAATGCTCTCCAGTTCCATCCATGCCCTTGCAAATGGTAAGAATTCCTTCTTTTTTTACAGCAGCATAGTATTCCATCGTGTAGATGTACCACAGTTTTCTAATCCATTCATCTACTGATGGGCACTTAGGCTGTGTCCAGATGTTAGCTATGGTGAATTGTGCTGCTATGAACGTATGGGTGCATATATCCTTTCTGATTGGTGTTTCTGTTTTCTTGGGATATATTCCTAGAAGTGAGATCACAGGGTCAAATGGGAGTTCCATTTTTAGTTTTTTGAGGAAACTCCATACTGTCTTCCATAGTGGCTGCACCAGTCTGCATTCCCACCAGCAGTGCACAAGTGTTCCTTTTTCTCCACGTCCTCTCCAGCACTTGTCATTTGTTGATTTGTTGATGATAGCTAGCCTGACAGGTGTGAGATGGTACCTCATTGTTGTTTTGATTTACATCTCTCCGATGATTAGTGACTTTGAGCAAGTTTTCATATGTCTCTTGGCTTTCTGAATGTCCTCTTTTGAAAGGTGTCTATTTAGGTCCTTTGCCCATTTTTTGATTGGATTGTTTATCTTCCTTTTGTTAAGTTGTATGAGTTCCCTATAAATTTTGGAGATTAGCCCCTTATCAGATAGAACATTGGCAAATATGTTTTCCCATGCAGTGGGCTTTCTTGTTGTTTTGTTGATGGTTTCTTTTGTTGTGCAGAAGCTTTTAATTTTGATGTAGTACCATTTGTTTATTTTCTCTTTAGTTTCCAATGCCCTTGGAGCTGTATTGGTGAAGAAATTGCTTTGGCATATGTCTGAGATTTTGTTGCCTTTGGATTCTTCTAGTATTTTTATGGTTTCCCGTTGTACATTTCAGTCCTTTATCCATTTTGAGTTTATTTCTGTGTTTGTTGTAAGTTGGTGGTCTAGTTTCATTTTCTTGCAGATATCCTTCCAATTTTCCTAACACCATTTATTGAAGAGACTATCTTGACTCCATTGTACGTTCTTGTCTTCTTTGTCAAATATTAATTGAGCATATTGGTTCAGGCTGATTTTTGTGCTCTCTAGTTTATTCCATTGATCTGTATGTCTGTTCTTGTGCCAATACCAGGCAGTTTTGAGAACAGTGGCTTTGTAATACAGCTTGATATCTGGTATTGAGATCCCACCTACTTTGTTCTTTCTCAGGATCGCTGCAGCTATTCGGGGTCTTTTTTTATTCCAGATGAATTTTTAGAGAGTTCGTTCTAGGCCTGTGAAATATGGTTTTGGTATTTTAATGGGAAGTGCGTTGAATTTATAGATTGCTTTGGGTAGTATGGACATTTTAATGATGTTGATTCTACCAATCCATGAACATGGTATGATCTTCCATCTGTTTTTGTCTTCCTCTATCTCTTTTTTCAACGTCCTGTAGTTTTCTGAGTAGAGGTCTTTTACCTCTTTAGTCAAGTTTATTCCTGGGTATCTCAATTTTTTTGGTGTGATGGTAAACGGGATTGCTTTTTTAGTCTCTCTTTCTGTAAGTTCACTATTGGTGTATAGAAATTCCATAGATTTCTTGGCGTTAATTTTGTATCCTGCTACATTGCCAAATTCATGTATTAAGTCTAGTAGTTTTTTGATGGAGTCTTTAGGGTTTTTTATGTATGATATCATGTCATCTGCAAATAAGGACAGTTTTACTTCTTCTTTTCCAATTTGGATGCCTTTTATTTCTTCTTCTTGTCTAATCGCAATGGCTAATACTTCCAGTACTCTATTGAACAAGAGTGGTGAGAGTGGGCATCCCTGTCTTGTTCCTGTTCTTAGGGGAAATGGTGTTAGTTTTTGTCCATTGAGTATGATGTTGGCTGTTGGTTTGTCATATATGGCTTTTATTATGTTGAGGTATGATCCTTCTATTCCCACCTTGCTTAGAGTTTTTAATCAAAAATGGGTGTTGGATTTTGTCAAATGCTTTTCCTGCATCAATTGATATGACTATGTGTTTTTATTCTTTCAATTTGTTTATATGATGTATCACATTTATTTATTTTTGGATATTGTACCATCCTTGCATCCCTGGGATAAATCCTATTTGGTCATGGTGTATGATCTTTCTGATGTACTGCTGGATCCGATTTTCTAGGATTTTGTTGAGGATTTTGGCATCTATGTTCATGATGGATATTGGCCTGGAATTTTCTTTCATTGTGTTGCCTTTACCTATTTTTGGTATTAGGGTGATGCTGGCTTCATAGAATGAGCTTGGAAGTGTTCCTTCCTCTGGATTTTTTGTAGTAGTCTGAGGAGGATAGGTTTTAGTTCTTCCTTGAATGTTTGGTAAAACTCCCCTGTGAAGCCGTCTGGTCCTGGGCTTCTGTTTCCTGGAAGCTTTTTGATGACTGCTTCAATTTCTTCCATAGTTATCAGCCTGTTGAGATTTTTAGATTCTTCCTAATTGAGTTTTGGAATGTTGTATTTTTCTAGGAATATGTCCATTTCCTCCAGGTTGTCTAATTTGTAGGAGTAGAGTTGTCCATAGTATTTTTTAAACAATCATTTGTATTTCTGTGGGGTCTGTTGTTCTGTCGCCTCTATCATTTCTGATTTTGTTTATTTGGGTCCTCTCTCTTTGCTTCTTGGTGAGCCTGGCTAGAGGTTCATCAATCTTGTTTATCCTTTCAAAGAACCAGCTCTTGGTTTCATTGATTTTCTGTATTGTCTTTTTGGTCACTATGCCATTTATTTCTGCTCTAATCTTTATTATCTCCTTCCTTCTGCTCACTCTCTTATTTTCTTGTTGCTCTCTTTCTAATTCTTTGAGTTGTAGAGTTAGATGATTTACTACCATTTTTTCTTGTTTTTTGAGATAGGCCTGTAGAGCTATAAACTTCCCTCTCAGGACTGCTTTCATTGTGTCCCATAGGTTTTGGATTGTTGTGTTTTCATCGTCATTAGTTTCCAGGATGTTTTTAATTTCTTCTTTGATCTCATTTGTAACCCAATCAATATTTAATAACATGCTATTCAGCTTCCAAGTGTTTGAGTATTTTGGGTTGTTTTTATTGTAGTTTATTTCTAATATTATGCCATTGTGGTCTGAGAAGATGCTTGGTATGATTTCATTCTTCTTGAATTTGTGGAGACTTTGTTTGTGACCCAATATATGGTCTATTTTTGAATATGTCCCATGAGCCCTTGAGAAAGCCCTTTTGTGTATATTCCGTGGCTTTGGGGTGAAGTGTTCTAAAGATGTCAATTAAGTCCATGTGATATAGTGAGTCATTTAGGATTGCTGTTTCTTTGCTGATTTTTTGTCTAGAGGATTTATCCAGTGATGTAAGTGGTGTATTACAGTCCCCTACTATGATTGTATTGTTGTCGGTCTCTCCTTTGATATCTTCCAGGAGTTTTTTTTATGTATTTGGGTGCTCCTGCATTGGGTGCATATATGTTTATCAGGGTTATATCTTCTTGTTGTATTGATCCCTTTAGTATTATGAAGTGGCCTTCCTTATCTCTTGTTATGGCCTTCACTTTGAGGTGTATTTTGTCTGATATAAGTTATTGCTACCACAGCTTTCTTTTCATTTCCATTTGCCTGAAAGATATTTTTCCATCCCTTCACTTTCAGTCTGTGTGAGTCCCTTCTAATGAGGTGGGTCTCTTGTAGACAGAAAATGTATGGGTCATGTTTTTTTATCCATTCAGCCACTCGATGACTTTTGGTTGGAGCATTTAGCCCGTTTATGTTTAAAGTTATTATTGAAAGGTACTTGTTTGTAGCCATTTCTTTTTTGTGTGTGGCTGTTTTCTTTCTGAGCTTTTTATTTCTTTTTTTACACCAGTCCCTTTAGCATTTCTTGCATTGCTGGCTTGGGGGTGATAAACTCCCTTAGACTTTTTTTGTATGTGAAGCTTCTTATTTTCCCTGCAATTTTGAATGATAGCCTTGCTGGATAGAGTATTCTTGGATTCAGTCCTTTGCTTTGCATCACTTTGTAAATTTCTGTCCATTCTTTTCTGGCCTGATGTGTTTCTGTTGAGAAATCATTTGATAATCTAATGGGAGATCCCTTAAATGTAACTTTCCGTCTCTCTCTTGCAGCCTTTAAGATTCTCTCTTTGTCCTGAACATTTGCCATGGTAATTATGATGTGTCTTGGTGTGGGTCTTTTCGGGTTCACCTTGTTTTGGACTCTCTGTGCTTGTGTGATTTTTTTTCTTCCCCACCTCTGGGAAATTTTCTGACATTATTTCTTCAAATAGGTTTTCTAACCCTTGTTCTTCTTTCTGTTGTTCTTGCACCCCTATCATTCGTATGTTGTTTCGTTTCATGTTGTCCCATAGCTCCCTTAGGCTCTCCACCTATCTTTTAATTTTTTTCTCCAATTGCTATTCAGTTTGGGTGTGTTTTGTTTCCCTGTCTTCTAATTCGCTAATTCTGTCCTCCGCTTCTCCTAGTCTACTGTTGAAACTTTCAATGGTGTTTTTTATTGCAGCTATATCACTCTTCATTTATTCTTGGTTCTTACATAATTTATTGATTTTTTTCATCTGTTTCTTCTTTCTTCTTGCATAAGTTGTTGATTGTTTCCTCCATCTGGTTTATGCACTCTAGGACCCTTAATCTGAATTCTTTTTCTGTCATGTTGCATGCCTCTGTTTCACTTAGCTGCTTTTCTGGTGATTCACACCTTTTCTTTCCTTTGGGGGTTTCTTTGTCTACCCATGTTTGATCGTACCACCATATCTATATGTTGTGTCGTTCAGTGGCTGCTCCTTGGGTGGCAGTGGCTCCTTGGGCGGTTGTGGTAGCAGCTGCTCCTCAGTTGGTAGCAGCTCCTCTGGGGGTGCTGTTCACAGTTGTGGTGGCTCCTGTGGCTGGTGGGGGGAGGCTTCACACACAGCTGCTGTTCCTCAGACAGAGGGTGTGGTGATCAGAAGGCTGCTGTTCAGTGGATCTGGGCATCTATTTATACTCTGTCTTCTAATTCGCTGATTCGGTCCTCACCTTCTTCTAGTCTACTCTTGAAGCCTTCCATTGTGTTCTTTATGGCAACTATGTCATTCTTCATTTACTTTTTTGTAAAAGTCATTTGATTTTATTTAACTTAAATTCTTTATTGTTTAAAGTATTTCATATGCCTCCTTTTTCCACCTCTTCCTCTCCCCTCCCATACCCACTCACCAGTACATGCCCTCACCTCCCCTTCCAGTTGGTGTCTATTTGTTATGCTTATATGCATGCATTCAAGTCCTTTGGTTGATCTCTTATCCCTTCAACCCCCGCCTTCCCCTCATAGGTTCAACAGTCTGTTTGAGGCTTCTATGACTCTGTTTCTAGCTTTGTTCATCAGTTCATGTTGTTCATTATATTCCAAAAATGAGTGACATCATGTGATATTTATCTTTCTCCGACTGAATTATTTCACTTAGCATAATGCTCTCTAATTCCATCCATGCTGTTGCAAATGATAAGAATTCCTTCTTTTTTACAGTGGCGTAGAATTCTATTGTGTAGGTGGACTACAGTTTTCTAATTCACTCATTTGCTAATGGGCAGTTAGACTGTTTCCAAACCTTAGCTATTGTAAATTGTGCTGCTATAGACATAGGGATATATATATATATATATATATATATATATATATATATATATATATCCTTTCTGGTTGGTTTTTCTGGTTTCTTGGAATATAGTCCTAGAAGTGGGATTACTGGATCAAGTGGGAGTTCCATTTTTAATTTTTTGAGGAAACGCTATACTGTCTTCCACAGTGGCTATACCAATCTGCATTTTCACAAGCAGTGCAAGAGGTTTCCTTTTTCTCTGCATCCTCTCCAGCGCTTGTTGTTTGTTGATGATAGCCAGTCTGACAGGTGTGAGGTGGTACCTCATTGTTGTTTTGATTTGCATCTCTCAGATGATTCGTGATTTTGAGCATGTTTTCATATGTCTCCCTGGCCTTCTGTATGTCTGACTTTGAAAAGTGTCTATTTAGATCCTTTTCCCATTTTTTGATTGGATTGTTTATCTTCCTTTTGTTAAGTTGCAGGAGTTACTTATAAATATTGGATATTAAATCCCTATTGGTGATAACATTGGCAAATATGTTCTCTCATGCAGTGGGCTTTCTTGTTGTTTTTTTATGGTTTCTTTTGCTGTGCATAAGCTTTTTATTTTGATGTAGTCCTATTTGTTTATTTTCTCCTTAACCTGCTTGCTCTAGGAGTTGTGTCAGTAATGATATTGCTACAACAAATGTCTGTTATTTACATGCCTATGGCTTCTTCTAAGATGTTTATCTTTTCCCATATGATGTTTAAGTCCTTAGGACATTTTGAGTTTCCTCAGGGCCCTTGATGGAAGGAGGGAGGAGGGATTCCATATGACCCTGATGGAGGGAGGAGGGATTCCATAGGCTCCTGGATGGATGGATGGACGCAGGAGGTATTCCGTGGGACCCTGGATGGAGAGGGGAGGGATTCCATAGGACACTGGAAGGAGGAGGAGGGATTCCATAGGACCCTGGATGGAAGGAGGGAGGAGGGGTTCCATAGAACCCTGATGGAGGAGGAGGTATTCCATGGGACCCTGGATGGAGAAGGAGGGATTCCATAGGACCCTGGATGGAGAAGGAGGTATTCCGTGGGACCCTGGATGGAAGGAAGGAGGAGGGATTTCATGGGCCCCTGGATGGAGAGAGGAGTTATTCCGTGGGAACCTGGGTGGAGAGAGGGAGGAGGGATTCCATAGGACCCTGTATGAAGGAGGAGAGATTCCATAGGAGCCTGGATGAGGAAGGAGGAGGGATTCCATAGGACCCTGATGGAGGGAGGTATTCCATGGAACTCTGGATGCAGAGAGAAGGTATTCTTTGGGACCCTGGATGGAGGGAGGGAGAAGGGATTCAATAAGACCTTGATGGAGGGAGGAGCTTTTCCATTGGACCCTGGATGGAGGGAGGGTGGAGGGATTCCATATCACCCTGATGGAGGGAGGAGGTATTCTGTGGGACCCTGAATGGAAAGAGTAGTTATTCATTGGTTTCCTGGGTGGAGGGAGGAAGTATTCTTTGGAGCCCTGGATGTAGGGAGAAAGGAGGAATTTCATGGGACTCTGATTAGAGGCAGGAGGTATTCCATGGAACCCTGCATGGAGGGAGGAAGGATATATTCCTTGTAATGCTTGATTTAGGGAAGGAGAAAGTAATCCTTCAGATACATTAATGGAGAAAGTGAAAGTATTCCATGGAAACCTGGATGGAGGAAGTGAAGAGGTATTCCATGGAACCCTAGATGGAAAGAGGGTGAAAGATCCGTCATACCATGGATGGAGGGAGGGAGGAGGTATTTTTGGGAACCTGAATGGTGGGAGGGATGAGGTATTCCATGGATCCGTGGGTGGAGGGAGGGAAGTGGTATTCTGTGGGACCCTAAAAGGAGTGAGGAGGTATTCCATGGAACCCTGGATGGATGGAGGGAGGATGTATTCCTTGAAACTCTGAATGGATGGAAAGAAGAGGGATTCTATGGAGCCCTGGATGGAGGGAGGAGGTATTCCATTGAAGCCTAAATGGAGGGAGGGAAGAAGGGATGCTATGGAACCCTGGACAGAGAAAGAAGGTATTCTGTGGGATCTTATGGAGGGAGGGAGGTTGTATTCTATGAGACCCTGGATGGAGGGAGGGAGAAGCTATTCCATAGGACTCTGGATGTAAGCAGTAAGGTATTTGATGGAACCCTGGATGGAGAAGGTATTCCCTAGTACCCAGGATGGGGGGAATAGTTATTTTGTGCTACCCTGAAAGAATGGAGAGAGGATGTATTCATGGAACCCTTGATGGACAGAGGGAAGAGGTATTCCATGGAACCCTGAATGCAGGAAGGAGGTCTTCCATTGGACCCTGGATGGAAGTTTTATGTATTCTTTGGGACCGTGATTGACAGAGGGAAGAGGTATTCCTGGGGACCCTGTTACTAGGGAGGGAAGAAATATTCCTGGGGACCTTGAATGGAGGGAGGGAGGAGGTATTCCATGGAAACCTGGATGTTAGGGAAAAAAAGGCATTTCATAAACCTGAGTCAAGAGAGAAAGGAGTTATTCCATGGAATCCTGGACTTAGAGTGGAAGGAGGTAATCCTTGGGACCCATTAATGGAGAATGTGAAAATGCATTCCATTTGACCCTGGATGGAGGGAGGAAGGAGGTATTCCATAGACCCCGAAAGGATAGAGGGAGGTATTCCATGGAACCCTGGATGGAGGAATGGAAGAGGTATTCTGTGGGACCCTGGATCAATGGAAGGAGGAGGTGTTCCATGGAATGCTAGATGGAAGGAGGCAAGGGGTATTTTGTGGGACCCTGAATGGAGTGAAGAGGTGTTTCATGGATCCTGCATGGAAGGAGGGAGAAACATCCGTGGCACCATTGATGGAGGGAGGGAGGAGGTATTACTTGGGAATCTGAATGGAGGGAGGGATGAGGTATTCCATGGAACCATGGGTGGAGGGAAGGAAGTGGTATTCCATGGGACCCTGAATGGGGGGAAGAAGTATTTTGT
>NW_005871240.1:60659-61707 GCF_000147115.1 Myotis lucifugus | reverse complement strand
GAAGGAAAGAGGAGGTATTCCATGGATCCCTCGAAGGAAGGGGGCAAGAGGTATTTTGTGGAACCCTGAATGGAGTGAAGAGATATTCCATGGATCCCTGGGTGAAGGGAGGGAGGAGATAATCCTTGGGATCCTGAAGGAGAAAGAAAGGAGGTATTCCATGGAACCCTGGATACAGGCAGGAGTTATTTCATAGGACTCTGGATGGAGGGAGGGAAAATGATCTGTGGTAACATGGATGAAGGGTGGGAGGAGGTATTCCTTGGGACTCTGAATGGAGGGAGGGAGGAGGTATTTCTTGGAACCCTGGAGGAAGGGAGGAGTTATTCCTTGGGACTGGGCAATACTGATTATGGAAATGAGCCTTATACTGGTTTTCCTATAGAGAGGGGAGTGACTTCCAAGTCACCAGTGACTGGCATGCACATTCCAGTTACAAAGCATTTACTTATGTATATTTTCTTTCATTTGTATCATAAGTGTATAGATATACTGCAGCAGAGTTCGTTTTCAATCTCCAGAGTAGATTTTTGAATGTTTGATCTGGAAGATACCCTTTCTTGAAAACCACTTCAATGACTGCATTATTGGACATGATATAGCTGCTTTCTAGAGCTTTTCTGAGCCTGGTGGTATATCTGCCCTTGCGTTTCAAATATTTAACTTTGATTTAGTAGTTTTTATTTGTTACCAAGATAACCTAAGCAAATATGTCTTTTTATTATCATCACACCTTTACCAGGCTCCACTGTAACTTCTTCTAGGATAGTAAATGACATTTTTCTCTTTATCCCTAGTACAGATTCCACTGACAAGGAAAGATGAAAGGGTAAAAGGGATAAAATAAATATAATTGCCTGGATAGAAATACACACTAATGAAGGCTGGTACCACAAGTATCACTTCTCACCTGAAAGTTTTTTCTCTTTAATTTGCAGGTTTTTAATTC
The DNA here is from genome assembly GCF_000147115.1 of Myotis lucifugus. Lineage (NCBI taxonomy): Eukaryota > Metazoa > Chordata > Mammalia > Chiroptera > Vespertilionidae > Myotis > Myotis lucifugus. The sequence goes on along the minus strand of NW_005871240.1, from coordinate 60,758 downwards.
CTTATAACAAACTTTATAAGACTGTGTTCAGTATCAGCCAGTGCCACAAAATATTAGCAGATATTCAGTGAAAAATGGGGGATATATATATATATATAT
>NW_005871240.1:56280-58613 GCF_000147115.1 Myotis lucifugus | reverse complement strand
TATATATATTAATGTGCTTAATGTGCAGCATCTTACACTCGCCATTTTTCCTCCAATATAGATCATCAAGAGCATTAACCTACAAAAGTGTTGGATTTTGGATGAGTATCCAATTGCAATGCATTTCCCTTTGGGTTCAATAGAGGACCTGTCAAGTTTCTCTCCAGATCTAAAATACATGATGCAATTCTATAATTGAAACTGCACTGATATGAAACAATGGTTGATGTGTGGTAATTTCTAAAGATGAACTCTAACAGATATTTTATTTAAATGTGTTTCCACAACTAACTCTCAGGTATCAGTTCTCATGACTCCTCGAATTAATTTGATAAAATGCCTATTTTATTTCCAGGCAGATATCAACATAACACAAAACTATTATTTTCTCAATGTGAAAAACATTCTGCCATTTTAATAAATTATTATATTATGCTGGAAAATAGCAGTATTTGAGTTCAATCCATCTTATTAACCACAACTTTTATTAGTCTATTCACTGACTGCTTAATTCCATTCAACAAGTATTTATTCTTTTGTTTCAAACAATAGAATTTTTTAAATTACACTTAAAATTCAATAGTACATTAGTCTCAGGTGTACAGTATAGTAGTTGGACATTTATATAAATTACAAAATCTAGTACCCACCTGACACCTATGTAATTATTACATATCGTTGACTATATTGTGAATGTTGTACTTTACATCCCCATCACTGTTTTGTAACTGCCAGTTTGTATAACTCTTAATCCCTTCATCTTTTTCACCCAGCCTCCCAAACCCCCACACATCTGGTGACCATTAGTTTATCCTCCGTATCCATGAGTTTGTTTGTTTTTGTTGTTGTTTATTTTGTTTTTTAGATCCCATATATAAGTGAAATCATATTGTATTTGTCTTTCTCTGTCTGATTTCACTTAGTATAATATCGTCTAGGTCCATCCATGCTGTTCAAATTATGAGATTTCATCCTTTTTTGTGGCCAAGTAATATTCCCCTATTTGTATGTACCCCTTCTTCTTGATCCAATCACATATTGATGGATACTCAGGTTGCTTCTATATCTTGGCTATTGTAAATAATGTTGCAATAAACATAAGGGTGCATATGTCTTTATGAATTAATGTTTTGGATTTTTTTGAGTAAATACCCAGAAGTGGGATTGATGCATCATATGGTATTTCTATTTTTCAATGTTTTGAGAAACCTGCATACTGTCTTTCATGGCATGCACCAATTTGCAATCCCATCAACAATGCATGAGGGTTCCATTTTATCCATATCCTCTGCAACACTTGTTGTTAATTGATTTATTAGTAGCCATTCTGTGAGGTGCTATCTCATTATGGTTTTAATTTGCATTTCTCTAATAACTTGAGGCCCAATGCATGAAATTCATGCAAGAGTAGGCCTTCCTTTCCCCAGCTTCTGGCACCAGCTTCCCTCTGGCACCTGGGACCTGGGCTTCCCTCGCAGCCCTGACTTTGTCCAGAAGGATGTCTGGTCTATTAGCATATTATGCTTTTATTATTATACTAGAGGCCCGGTGCACAAAAATTTGTGCACTCGGTGGGGGAGGGGGGCTCCTCAGGCTGGCCTGTGCCCTCTCACAGTCTGGGACCTCTCAGGAGATAACGACCTGCTGGCTTAGGCCTGCTCCCGGGTGGCAGAGGGCAGGCCCAAACCCTAGGTGCAGCCCCTGATCAGGCTCAGAGTAGGGCCGATTGGGGAGTTGGGGTGCCGCCCCCTGTCATGCACAGAGCAGGGCGGATCGGGAGGTTGTGATGCCACCCCCAGTCACGCTCAGGGTAGGGCCCATTGGGGGGTTGGGGCACCGCCCCCTGTCATACTAAAGGCAGGGTCGATGGGGAGGTTGTGGCACCACCCCCTGTCACGCACAGAGCAGGGCCAATCAGGGGGGTTGGGGCTCCATACCCTGTCACGCACAGAGCAGGGTCGATCAGGGGGTTGGGGAGCTCCCCCCTGTCACTCACAGAGTAGGGCCGATAGGGGAATTGGAGCACTGCCCCCTGTCACACTCAGGGCAGGGCCGATGGGGTGGTTATGGCTCTACCTCATCACACACAGAGCAGGGCCCATGGGGCGGGGGGGGGTTGGGGCGCCGCACCCTGTCACACACAGAGCCGCAGGGCAAATCAGGGGGTTGGGGAGCTCCCTCTCTATCAGGCACAGACCAGGGCTGATCAGGGGGGTTGGAGCACCTTTCCCCTGTCACGAACAGAACAGGGCGGATAGGGAGGTTGTGGCCCCACCCCTCTGTCAACACACAGGAGCCGCAGGCAATCAGGGGGTTGGGGAGCTCCCCCTATC
>NW_005871240.1:52868-55830 GCF_000147115.1 Myotis lucifugus | reverse complement strand
AGGCTGGCGGGTGACTGAAGCTCCCCAACCACTCCTTTTTTTCTTTTTTTTTTTATTCTGGGCCAGCTTTAGCTCTGAGGCTAGGCTCCAGCTCTAAGGCCTCGGCTGCTGAAAGCAGGTATCTGGTTTGTTTGGGTTCTATAATTGAAACAATGTTGCGGTCCTGCTGGCTGAAGCCTGGCTGGCTGAAAGCAGGTTTCTGGGGTTTTGTTTAGCTTCTATATTTGTAACAATGTTTCAAACTGCAAGCTCAGAGGCTGGCAGGGGCAGACGGGGAACATTGGAGTCCTCCGTCACTGAAGCAAGCAAGCCTCATGTTAGCTTCGAGCTGCCTGGCTGCCGGCCGCCATCTTGGCTGGCAGTTAATTTGCATATCGCCCTGATTAGCCAATGGGAAGGGTAGCGGAGGTATGGCTAATTACCATGTTTCTATTTTATTAGATAGGATAAGATAAGTGACATTGAACATCTTATCATATGTATATTGACCATATGCATATCCTCTTCTGCCCACTTTTAATTGGGTTATTTGTTTTCTTAGTGCTAAGTTGTATGAGTTTTTTATATATTTTGGATATTAACCTATTATGGGATGTATCATAGACAAATATTTTCTTCCATTCAGTAAGGTGTCTTTTCATTTTGTTCCTGGTTTTCTTTGTTGTGCAAAAAAGTTTTTAGTTTGATGTAGTCCCATTTGTTTATTTTTTCTTTTGTTCCCCTTGTCTGAGAATTCATATCCAAATATTTATATACTTGATGCCCATTGCAATAGAAGATTCGTGCAATAGGCCTTCCTTCCCCTGGCTGCCGACACCGGTTTTCCTCTGGCACCCAGGACCCAGGCTAGGCTTCTCTGCTGGGGCCACAGCAGCAAGGCTTGGTTTCTCTGCTCGGGCAACAACAGCAAGGCTTGGCTTCTCCACTCCAGCTGCAGTGAGCCTTGGCTTCTCCAGCTGCCATGGAGAAGCCAAGCCTCTTAAGTCTTTAGTCATCTTCAGTCTTCAGTCGTCTTCAGTCTTTGCTCCGTGCCTGGATATGCAAATTAACTGCCATCTTTGTTGGGTTAATTTGCATGCCCATACTGATTGGCTGGTAGGCATAGCAGAGTTACACTAATTTGCATGTTTCTCTTTTATTAGTATAGATATAAAAACCAAGTGAATGAAACGACCAGTCACTATGACATGCACTGTGGCTGGCCAACCAGCCTGATCAGGGGCAGTGCTGACCAGTCAACCTCTCACGTTCCCTCCCCTGAGCTGGCCCAGCTGCAATTAGCCCGTTCGACCCCACTCATACATGAATTCATGCACCAGGACTCTAGTATATATATCATTAAGAACAATGACAAAAAGTTTACTGCCTAACTTTCTTCTATGAGTTTTATGGTTTTGCATCTTATATTTAACTCTTTAATCAGTTTTGAGTTTATTTTGATATATAGTGTAAGAAAATGGTCTAGTATCATTTTTGCATGTATTTATCTAGTTTTCCCAGCACCATTTATTGACTAGACTGTGCTTATCCCATTGTATGTTCTTCCCTCCGTTGCCATAGATTAATGGCCCGTATAGGTGTGAGTTTGTTTCTGGGTTATTCTGTTCCATTGATCTATACATCTTATGACAGTATCATGTTGTTTTGTTTACTATGGGCTTGTAGAATAGTTTTATCAATGGTAGCATGATACCTCCAACTTTGTTCTTCTTAAGATTGCTGTGGCTACATGGGGTCTTTGTGTTTCCATATAAATTTTTGGATAATTTGTTCCAGTTCTATGGTAAATGCCATTGGTATTTTGATATTGATTGTGTTGAATCTATATATTCCCTTTGGTACTATGGACATTTTTTACATTAATTGCTCCTATCCATAAGAAACAGTTTATGCTTTCATTTATTTGCTTCCTCTTCAATGGCGCTCTTCCGTGTCTTATTATTTTCAGAGTTCAGACGTTTTACCTCTTTGGTTACATTTACTGGTAGGTATTTTTGATGCAATTGTAAATGGGATGTTTTCTTTAATTTCTTTTCTGATGTTTCATGATTGGTACATAAAATTGCTATGGATTTGGGAATACTAATTTTTTATCCTGTAACTTTACTAAGTTCATGTATCAGTTCTAATAGCATTTTGATGGAATCTTCAGGATGTCAGCGCTGAGACCATGGGAAGGTCCCGTCGGGGCAGCCAGGGCGGAAGGACTGTGTCTCCGGCCGGGCCGGGCTGAGCGATGGAGGATGGAGAGGAGGCAGAGTGAGGGAGGGAAGGGCAGGTTCACGGGAGGGGAGACGGGAGGAGGGGAGGGAGGCAGGGAGGCTGTGGAGGCCGTGCTCCGCCGGCAGAGGGGGGCCTGGGTGACGGACAGGAGGAAGTGGGGGTCGCTGGCGTCACCAGGCCCAGGCCCGGGGTCAGGCTGTGAGAACTGTGGGTGCGGAAGCTGACGTCATTCCGAGGAAGCTTCGGGTTCATGCTGATGCAACAGGGATGCCCCAAACGGGCTGGGCGGCCGTTAAGGAAACAACCACATCGGGGACCATGTTCACACAAGTGGCTCCCAGAAACCAGGTGCAGGTGACGTCCTGACAGGCGGTCACACCCTGTCCTCATGGGGGCCCATTTTTAAAACTGCCATGAAAGGCCGGGGTGCCCCAGCATGAAGGCGGGGCATGGGAAACCCGGGAGAAAGGGCGGCGCTGCCCGCCTTCCCTCGGGCCCCCCCTCCACGCCCCCCCTGTGAGCCCCTCTCCCCTTCCCCCCGGGCCCCTGATAAACGGTCAACTGCTTTCGGGTCCCCTTCAGAAGCAACCGGCCACCGCCCCGGCCCGCAGCCCTCCTCCGGGCCCCTCTCACGCCCCCCTGTGAGGCCCCCGCACCCTCCTCCCGGCCACTTGATATCTATACTGTTTCGGTCTGTTCAGAAGCACTCTATAACAGTCGCGCTGCGGTTCCTGCGGGT
>NW_005871240.1:31815-50666 GCF_000147115.1 Myotis lucifugus | reverse complement strand
CGGTCAGCATTCTTCCCTAAATTAATTCAAACAGCTTCATTGGTGGCCGGGGATATTTGGCCGGTTATGTTGTATTCTCCACAAGTTGGCTGGAGTGCATATGTTACGTCCTGCCAACGAAAAAAGGCGGCACTTTAAAAAAAATCTGTAGGACCCTAGATGGACGGAAGGAGGAGGTATTCCTTGGGCCCTGGATGAGGGAGGAAATAGGTATTTGGTGGGTCCCTGAATGGAGGGAGGGAAGAGGGATTCCATGAAATCCTGGATGGTGGTCGAGGTCTTCCGTGGGACCCTGGGTTGAGAGAGGGAAGAGGTATTCTATGGAACCCTGGATGTCGGAGGAGGTATTCCCTGTGACCCTGGAAGGAGGGAAGGAGTATTTATTCCATGGAACCCTGGATAGAGGGACAGAGGAAGTATTTTATGTGACCCTGGATGGAGGAGTGAGGAGTTATTCCATGTGAACCTGGATGGAGGAGGAGGTGTCCATGGGACCCTGGATGTCGGAGGAGGTATTCCCTGTGACCCTGGAAGGAGGGAAAGGAGGATTTATTCCATGGAACCCTGGATAGAGGGACAGAGGAAGTGTTTTCTGTGACCTTGGATGGAGGGAGGGAGGAGTTATTCCATGTGAACCTGGATGGAGGAGGAGGTGTCCATGGGACCCTGGATGGAGGGAGGGAGTAGGCATTCCATTGAACCCTGGATGGAGGGAGGGAGGAGTTATTCCTTGGGACCTTGAATGGATGGAGGGAGGAGTTATTTAGTGGGAACCTGGAAGGAGTGAAGAGTTATTCTGTGGAACCCTGGATGGAGTGAGGGTGGATGTATTCCATAGGTCCCTGGATAGAGGAAGGGAGGAGGTATTTTGTCTGACCCTGGATGGAGGAGGGAGGAGAGATTATGTGGGACTCTGGATGGAGGAGGAGGTATTCCCTGTGACCCTGGACAGAGGAAGGGAGGAGGTATTCCATGGATTCCTGGATGGAGGGAGTGAGGAGTTATTCCATGTGAACCTGGATGGAGGAAGAGGTGTCCGTGGGACCCTGGATGGAGGAGGAGGTATTCTGTGGCACCTGGGGAAACAAAAAATTAACCTATGCCTTATAAACAATGTATATGGGGGTGCAGTCAGGTGGATGGTCTTGGGCCCTGTGAATGTGGATGAATGTTCATGCTAGAGTATAAAACATATCCTTAAAATCACAGGTGTGCTTGCCTCTGAAATAAGGGTGAATAGAATGGGATTGGGCAGGGATTAAAAGAAAGGATTCTTATATATAAACTACAGTTTTTGGTTTACTAAAATATGCAAATATTAATATTTGTTAACATCTGGGTAGCAAGATGGAGACCCCTTACTCTAAGGACAGAGTAAACGAAATGGCAACACTGCGGATGGTCCTTGGTCAATTGTGAGAGTACATAGCTGCTCTGTGAATAGCAGATCTGTTTAAACTTGCTCAGCTCTAACCCTCCCCCACAATCTTCACATGCTGTCTATTTAAGAAGCAAAAAATGGGACAATTGAGAAAGATAAGTATTCTACATCAGTAATCACTCTTCAGAAATATTTGCTTTGGGAGATGGCAAACAACTACAGCAGGCTCCTTTTCAGTAGCCATATTTCCTAATGTTAACTGCCATAGCCAGAGTAGGATGAATACTTGGAAGATGCTGATGTTCATACAGTAATCTAACCTCTTGTATTTAAGAGTGAAGAGAGCTCTAGAAACATTATTTGGAACACCTGATGCTCATTCATTGTATTTCATTGGCTAATTTAATATATATATTTTAGAGAGATAGGGAGAGGGAAAGAGGGATAGAAACATCAGTGATGAGAGAGAATCATTGATCAGCTGCCTCTTGTAGGCCCCTACTGGGGATTGAGCCTTCTTGCCCCCACCACCTGGGAATGTGACCTTCACCAAAATGTTACCCGGGACACTTCAGTCCCCAGGCTGAGGCTTTTGGCAAACCTTTTGAGCTTGGCGTGTCAGCATTTTGAAAAACCCTAACTTAACTCTGGTTCCGTGTCACATATAGAAATTTTTTGACATTTTCAACCATAGTAAAGCAAAGATTTATATTTTTGATATTTATTTTATATATTTAAATGCCATTTAACAAAGAAAAATCAACCAAAAAAATGAGTTCGCGTGTCACCTCTGACACGGGTGTCATAGGTTTGCCATCACTGCTATCCAATGATCCAAAACAGCTAAGATTCACTTGATAATTTCAATAACGGGTACATGTAATTTCTGTTGCACATCTATCTTTCCTCTTTGGGAAAAGTATATGTCATATGACAAATGGGGACAATAGTGAACTTTTTTTTAAAATATATTTTATTAATTTTTTACAGAGAGGAAGGGAGAGAGATAGAGAGTCAGAAACATCGACCAGCTGCCTCCTGCACACCTCCCACTGGGGATGTGCCCGCAACCAAGGTATATGCCCTTGACCAGAATTGAACCTGGGACCTTTTAGTCTGCAAGCCGACGCTCTATCCACTGAGCCAAACCGGTTTCGGCAATAGTGAACTTTTAAAGGGGTTTTAATATACTGGGCATACCTTTTGGCTAATTGTCATTTTTCCTATGAAAATGTCACTTCGTTCTTATGCTTAAACGGAGATATTATCCCTGTGCTTCATACTGCAGGAAACAATAATATTAATATTAATAATGATATTAATAATAATACTAATTTACAAGCAATGATTTCTAGAATAGACTGAGTTCCCATTGAATCGTGCTCACTGGTTTTCTATTCCTTAGCTTCATATTTTAACTTATACCAACCATCTTAAGTCATGTTAGCTGTATTAATATATTTAATTCTATTTCATTCATTTGCAATCTCAGCCTGCTTCACTTAACACTTATTCAGAAAGAATGTACTTCAAGGGTGAAGTCTGAAGAAAATCTTTAAAATAATCAGATGGCAAAAATTGATGGGAATTTTATTGTAGGGAAAATATGGTGTTTGTATCTTTAATTGCAATAGTTTGAGTATTGGACACACTGCCTCATACAAAAGGAGAACTGAACCAATGTGTGTTGAATAAGTAAATGAATAAAAAAATGTATTTTAGGACAAGATTCAAGTTGATGCCATGGTTGAAGAATTACATCTAATCTGTAATTTGTGTATTAGTGAATTATTGGCTATGACCAAGAAAAAGCCATGCTGCATTGAAATTGTAAAACACCTAATGCTACATGCTAAGGAGTTTACTATTTATTTTTTGGAATTTGAAATAGATGACTATCCTGAGATTTGGGAAAAAAGGAAAATAGATTGGTATGGATTTTAAAAGAGGCATTTGTTACAATAATGCGGGTGTGATCTACAATTTCTAATCATGGAGAATAGCAAGAATTTACGGTACCAGGAGATGGACAGCCCGACTTCACAAAGGGCTGTCCACCTCCTGAAGATGTGAACACTCGTGTTTACATGATTGCTCAGAAGTCATGGGAGACCTTTGAAAAGGCAGACTCACAAAGTGATGGAGACGAAACAAAAAAAGGAAATTATATTTTATGTTCTGGCCAAAGTAGAGTAACAGGGATCAGATATATGCCCAGGAACACCTGAAAAAAAGGAAGAAAATAAGATGAAATTTTGAAAGACACTGGACATCAGGAAGCAGAGACTGATCCCTCACAGATAGTAAATAAATGAGGTGAGTCCTATGATGGCTCCACATTCCTTCAGTTTCTAGGCCACAGCTCAGAGAGGCAAAGATCAGCAGTCACGCTATGTAGAGGAGATGGAGCTAAGACACTATAGAGAACAAGGTGGGTAGAGATCTCAAGGCAGACAACCAGAGAGGAAAATGAGAGAAAGAGAGAGAACTCCAGAATCTTGCACTCCACAAGAATGATTCAGGTGATTACTGATGAGCTCATGTGTGAATACATTATTAGAAGCCAGGAAAGAAACCACTGGAAAGGATTCTTGATAACTGATACTCACAAGGGCCTGCAATAGTGACCTTTACTGTCAGCCAGACTAGAACATCTCTAGATGCACAGGCATTGAATAATTTACGTGGAAGGGTCTTGCTGCAGTAGTGAGGAACAGTTCATTAACTATACCACATGGTATAACAGTACTTAGCCATGTACTATCACAGGGAACTGCTCTGTTTATTTAAATCAAATCTTAAAAAGGATCCCCAAGAATCAAACTGTTCCCAAGAAACACAACAGTATCCAAAAAGGGCAAATATTATTTATAAAAAGAAAAAAGATGGTGTAGAACACATGGGTTTTAAATAAAGACAGGATCAGTAGTAGGGAACTGATCTATCCTTTGTCCTCAGGCTTTAATATGGCACTGTTTTTCTGAATATGTTGAAATGTTACCTTAAAAGATAACTGATCTTGATTTCTGAGGGGGATTTTGGGTGCCATGTTAAGTTGTATACCCAATGCCTCACTCACCTCACCCATATTTGGGCAAATATCAAAACCTAGAGGCTGTGAATACATAGAAAAAAGATGGCTCTCAGAAGCTCCCGCCTATCAATTGTTACCTATAATTTATCCAGGAGAAATGAGAGTAATTGTATGAAGATGTGAACATGTGAAATATTCGTGACCCCATGATTTCCAAACAGCCGCAAACTGGAATGAATCCAAAAGTCCATCAAAAGATGAATGGTGAGCTGAACTGTGGTGTGCCCATACACGGGGACAGTTCTCTACCACAAGCAAGAATGCAACCTTGAGGGCCATCCCGGGACAATGCAGGCTGTACAGGGGCGCGTGCTGACCCGCCTGGGGAAAGAATAAGAATGCTGCAGCACCTGGCAATGGTCTCCTAGCAACTGGGCCGCTGGGACAACAAACCCCTGAGGCCGCTGGGCGCCCTGGGCCAAGGGCGCCATGGCGTGCCAGCAGTGGCCCTTACCGGAGCCCCACAAGGGGTGGCTGTTAAAGTCGGACCTGAGGAAAAAGGCGCTCATAGAGTCAGGGCTGATCAAGCCGTGGCAGTCAGGGCCGAAGCTGGACAAGAAGCCGGAGCCCAGCAAGAAGTGGCTGCTAGGGCCGGGGCCGCTGGAGCCCTTGCCCCTGGGCATGAAATGTAAGCCCTGGTTCAAGGACAGGGACAGGTTGCCTTCCCGCTATCTCTCCAGGCAGAACAACAAGCTTGGGAAGTGCCCCACCTCCATGGACAGCCGGCGGTGGGTATTTGTGAAGGAGGGACTGGACGACTTCAGAACGGGCTGTCCATCTCCTGAAGATGTGATCACTCGTGGCCCTCGGGAGGGCTTTCTCCCCATGGTTGCTCATAGAATTCCCCGCCCTCCGCCCAAAAAGATTCACAGGCAGCCGCCCAAGGGAGCGGACCTGTGTTCCAAGCTCTCGCCAGCCCAGCGAGCACGGAAGGCCTTTGTAGAGAACATTGAAGCCAGCCTGACCAAGCATCCCTTGGCGAACTGCCCGAATCTGGAGGAAGCTCTCCCTCCAGACCTCATGCTCAAGGTCCTGGAAGTGGTAGATCCTGACAGGGAGCTGGAGGACACGTGGGCGTATTGTGAGGGCACCAAGGAAAGAAAGAAGACCCCCACACACCTGTGTGAAGAACATCCTGAGGAGCTCAACCTGGAACCTCCCCAGGCAGTGAACCTGGAGCCTCCCCAGGCAGTGAACCTAGAACCTCCCGAGGCAGTCCACCCCAAATCTGCCTGGAAGCTCAACCTGGAACCTCCCGAGGAGGTCAACCTGGAACCTGAAGACCAAGCCGACCTGGAAACGGCCAAGGAGAGTCTCCAGTCATATTTATTCAGTTTGTTTCCTGAGGAAGGAACAAATGCAGCATGTACAACGGATATCCCCAAAGTTCCTGGGCTCCAAAGAGCAAGAAGAAGAATTCGTGAATTCTTCAGATGGATCGATGATAATTTTGGAGACATAGGCATTGATGAAGAGGACATCATGAAACAGTTTGAAATTGACTTAGAGGTCCCACTCACCCATAATACAGTCAAAATAAAGAAAATAAGCCAGCTTCCTTTGAATATAAAGCCCTGCAAACAGCTAGATGACATACAGCAGAGAAAATTCTCCCTGCAGGAAGGTAACTGGGAAAGGAAACTCCGAAAACAACAAGACCCTTATAAACCCAAACGGGAGAAGATAAGGTATGGAGCATGGTACCTGGACCCCAAATGCTGGAAAAAGCTGGTCAATGACCAGCCTTTGCCCGACCCTAAAGTCGTCCCTGACAAGGAGCATCAGACCTATGGAAGGCATCTTGAACCAGACATTATTGATGAACTTTATGGACCAATTGCCTTCAAAGATTTCATTGTAAGCAAGGGCTACAGGATGCCAGGTGTGATTGAGAAGATGTTTATGAGGAAGGGATGGACATATGAGTCTGTGAAGACTCCTATACACCGAGTAATGAAACTCCTCTCCGAACCCAAAGAGAAGGATTCAGGGGACGAAGAGGATTAGACAATTTTCTATTTACTACTCACTTGGCTAGTGTGTCTCTCTCATTTTAACATGAGTCAGAATTCACCATGAGTGCCTCACTGTGTATGGAAAATTTGATTCCACAATATCTGTAAATTTGATACCTATTGCTAATAAAACTTTCTGAATGAGCTTCTGCTTGGGTCCATCAATATGTTATGTATTTTACCAACTATGAAGTAAGTATTTACATATTCTCCTCTTGGTTTTTATTGCATTAGGAGTATTATATTTTTATTTCAATTATTCATTAAAAATACCCATAAATAAAAGAATTACTTACAAAGGATCTTGTTGCCCAGCTGATATGGCTCAGTGTTTGAGCATTGACCTATGAACCAGGAGGTCATGGTTTGATTCCAGGTGAGGGCATATGCCTGGGGTGCAGGCTCGATCCTCAGTGGGGGCACATGCAGGATGCAGCTGATTAATGATTCTCTCTCAACATTGATGTTTCTCTCTCTTCCTCTCCTTCTCTGAAAATCAGTAAAAATCCTATATAATTCAATCCAAGTGACTAAAATGTCAGAACAACCAGAACAACCAGAGACCAGAACAACTGCTGCCCCTTGCCCTGGCTGGTCCAGCCCCTAGAGGGGATCCCACCCTGGTTGGGGTTGTGGTCAGCCTGCAAACCACCCTCAGCCCCTCGCCCCTGCCAGCCCCGCCCTCTGGTGGAGACCCCCCACCACAATCGTGGCCCCCATCAGGGCAGGTTGGCCAGCCCACCTGTGCACCAGGCCTCTATCCTTTATAATAAAAGGGTAATGTGCATATTGACCCTAACGGTGGAACAACCAGAATGACTGCTCGGCCAGTCACTATGAGGCCCACTGACCACCTCTCAGTTCTTTTCCCCGGCCAGCAGGCTACAATCTCCCAATGGTGAAAGGGGAACAAGGGGTGGGTGGCGTGGGATGCGGGTGGTGCCAGGCCTAGGCCTCCACCCCCATTAGTCGCCCCATACACAGAGGGCAACCATGGCAGGGGTGGGGCAGACAAGCAGGCAGAATGGCTGACCTCTTAGTTCTTCCCCCTGGCCAGCAGGCTCCAATTACCCAGTGGCAAATGGGGAACTGAGGGTGGGTGGTGGTGGGGGGTGGGGCTGGCTGCGGGCAGCCGAGGGAGATGGCCCTGATCACAGGCCAGGCCTCGGGACTGTACCTGTGCATGAATTTCTTGCACCAGGCCTCTAGTATATTTATAAAAAATTATGCCAGCTACTGCATTGGATGAATCTCAAAATAATTGTGCAGAATGAAAGAACTGTATTGCTCTAATAATATTCAATTTATAATGCTTTGTGACAATTATTTTGTTAAGCACAACTTGTAATCCGTAGCCAAAGTAACTTTATGTATTGTTTGTGAATTGTCTATGGCTCCCTTTGCACTACAATATGAGAATTTAGGAATTGTAACAGAGATCATATGGCCTGCAAGCCTAAAATATTTCCTATCTGAATTTTTACAGTAAAATTTACTGTCCCCCTAATCTAGAAGAAAAATATATTCAGACATATATTAAATCAATGATGCCACACTTTAGCTGAACAGAAGATAATACATGCTCATCTATGGAATAGAATCAAGTGAAATATTTTTTAAAAAATAACTATTTAGTTAGACCTGTTTGAACACTTTTTAAATCTGCCTATTAATTTCAATATTCTTAGGGTCAAAAATCCCTGAGGCAAATCATCATAGCTTATAGTCCAGCGGTTCTCAACCTGTGGGTCGTGACCCCTTTGGGTGTAGAACAACCATTTCACAGGGGTTTCCTGAGACCATTGGAAAGCACATATATAATTACATATTGTTTTTGTGATTAATCACTATGCTTTAATTATGTTCAATTTGTAACAATGAAAATACATCATGCATATCAGATATTTACATTATGATTCATAACAGTAGCAAAATTACAGTTATGAAGTAGCAACGAAAATAATTTTATGGTTGGGGGTCACCACAACATGAGGAACTGTATTAAAGGGTCACAGTATTAGGAAGGTTGAGACCCACTGTTATAGTCCCTGTTTCTTGTGATGTCTCACCATGTGATGACTTGTCATGCAGAGATTCCCCATGACTCCAAAAATGTGGGTGTTAAATGTGAGGTAGGGCAGCCTGAACATGATAAAGACAGACTAACTTTCTTCCCAACTGAAATGGCTAATTAATTCAATGGGATGTCCACAAGGTGGGTTGGCCAGGAAACGTGTTTTGTATATCCATAACATTTTTCAATCTTTTTAATTGAATGCTTTTCTGTGGGGGCTGCACTTGCTACTTTATCACCATCCTCATCCCATCTTAGTAAGTCTTTGATCTATTTTACACAGTTAAATGACCTCCCTCGCCCACATGGGTATTTGAGTTTATAACCTTTGAACTAGAAGCAGAATCTTCCCTGATGTCACTAGAGTCTATAAATTATGAAAACATTTTCACTAAAATCATTAATTCTTGCAAATGAGGCTATTATCATCATTCTGTTTGTGAGCCACCAGAAATACCTATATTTTGTGATTATTGTTAGCATTAATGTTAGGATTGAGTTATAGAATAAAGAATAAGAGCATTCTGTAGCTCCACTAATATTAAAATTATTAAGGAGTTTATTATGAGAATTATTTTGTTAATCAAAAGTTGAAATCTGTAGCCAAGTTAATTTAAGTCTCATTTAATAATAAAATTGTGATCACCTTTATTAGGATTGCATCAAGGCCCAAAACCTGATTGGAACCTACTAAACAAAAATTATAGGATAACCTTGAGGTGTTTTGTTTTATCATTGCTCCCTATAGAATATATTTAAATTTTCTTATTATATTCATAAAAATTCACTGTGAAAGTTTATATCTTTTTAAAAATATTTTTATTGATTTCAGAGAGAAAGGGAGAGGGAGAGAGAGAATCATCAATGATGAGTCTCCACTGATCATCAGTGGATCAGCTGCCTCCTGCACGCCCCCTACTGGGGATTGAACCTGCAACCCCAGGCATGTGCCCTTGCCCAGAAATTGAAAGATGACCTCCTGGTTCATGGATTGACACTCAAGCACTGAACCTTGCCAGCTGGGCTGAAAGCGTATTTCCATATCATATAACAGAGCTGTAGAACACCAAGGAGCTTCAAGTGCTGAAAATCTCCTGTGCAAAATTGATATGTGAATAAAACTAACAAGCACCACCAAATATCCTCTCATTCCTATTCAAGTGCAAGTAATCTTTGCATGCCATGAATATCAACTTAAAATTCACTCATAAATGTAACATGAGAAATCAAACATCTTCTTTTTTTTATTGCTTAAAGTATTACAAAGGGTATTACATATGTGTCCTTCCCTCCCCCCCCCCGCCCTTGACAATCCCCTGGCCTCCCTTACCCCCAAGTGTCTTATGTCCATTGGTTATGCTCATATGAATGCATACAAGTCCTTCTGTTGATCTCTTACCCCCCTCCCTCCTGCCCCCAACCCTCCCTGGCCTTCCCGCTGCAGTTTGACAATCAGTTTGAGGCAGCTCTGCCTCTATATCTATTATTGTTCAAAAGTTTGTAATGGTCATTATTATCCATGAATGAGTGAGATCATGTGGTATTTTTCCTTCATTGACTGGCTTATTTCACTTAGCATAATGCTCTCCAGTTCCAGCCATGCTGTTGCAAATGGTAAGAGTTCCTTCTTTTTTTACAGCAGCATAGTATTCCATCGTGTAGATGTACCACAGTTTTCTAATCCATTCATCTACTGATGGACACTTAGGCTGTTTCCAGATCTTAGCTATGGTGAATTGTGCTGCTATGAACATATGGGTGCACATATCCTTTCTGATTGGTGTTTCTGGTTTCTTGGGATATATTCCTAGAAGTGGGATCACAGGGTCAAATGGGAGTTCCATTTTTAGTTTTTTGAGGAAACTCCATACTGTCTTCCATAGTGGCTGCACCAGTCTGCATTCCCACCAGCAGTGCACAAGTGTTCCTTTTTCTCCACATCCTCTCCAGCACTTGTCGTTTGTTGATTTGTTGATGATAGCCAGCCTGACAGGTGTGAGATGGTACCTCATTGTTGTTTTGATTTGCATCTCTCCAATGATTAGTGACTTTGAGCATGTTTTCATATGTCTCTTGGCTTTCTGAATGTCCTCTTTTGAAAGGTGTCTATTTAGGTCCTTTGCCCATTTTTTGATTGGATTGTTTATCTTCTTTTTGTTAAGTTGTATGAGTTCCCTATAAATTTTGGAGATTAGGCCCTTATCAGATATGACATTGGCAAATATGTTTTCCCACACAGTGGGTTTTCTTGTTGTTTTGTTGATGGTTTCTTTTGCTGTGCAGAAGCTTTTTATTTTGAGTAGTCCCATTTATTCATTTTCTCTTTAGTTTCAACTGCCCTAGGAGCTATATCAGTGAAGAAATTGCTTCGGCATATGTCTGAGATTTTGTTGCCTTTGGATTCTTCTAGAATTTTTATGGTTTCCTGTCATACATTTAAGTCCTTTATCCATTTTGAGTTTATTCTTGTGTATGGTGTAAGTTGGTGATCTAGTTTTATTTTCTTGCATATATCTGTCCAATTTTCCCAACACCATTTATTGAAGAGACTATCTTGGCTCCATTGTATGTTCTTGCCTCCTTTGTCAAATATTAATTGAGCATATTGGTTCGGGCTAGTTTCTGGACTCTCTATTCTATTCCATTGATCTATATGTCTGTTCTTGTGCCAGTACCAGGCAGTTTTGAGAACAGTGGCTTTGTAATACAGCTTGATATGTGGTATTGAGATCCCACCTACTTTGTTCTTTCTCAGGATCGCTGCAGCTATTCGGGGTCTTTTTTTATTCCAGTTGAATTTTTGGAGAGTTTGTTCTAGATCTGTGAAGTAGGCCATTGGTATTTTAATGGGAAGTGCATTGAATTTATAGATTGCTTTGGGTAGAATGGACATTTTAATGATGTTGATTCTACCAATCTATGAACACGGTATGTTCTTCCATCTGTTTATGTCATCCTCTATCTCTTTTTTCAACGTCCTGTAGTTTTCTGAGTAGAG
The DNA here is from genome assembly GCF_000147115.1 of Myotis lucifugus. Taxonomy (NCBI): domain Eukaryota; kingdom Metazoa; phylum Chordata; class Mammalia; order Chiroptera; family Vespertilionidae; genus Myotis; species Myotis lucifugus. The sequence goes on along the minus strand of NW_005871240.1, from coordinate 39,104 downwards.
GTCTTTTACCTCTTTAGTTAAGTTTATTCCTAGGTAGCTTAATTTTATTGGTGCGATGATAAATGGGATTGTTTTTATAATCTCTCTTTCTGAAAATTCACTATTGGTGTATAGAAATGCCTCAGATTTCTTGGGGTTAATTTTGTATCCTGCTACATTGCCAAATTCATGTATTAAGTCTAGTAGTTTTTTGATGGAGTCTCTAGGGTTTTGTATGTATAATATCATGTCATCTCCAAATAAGGACAGTTTTACTTCCTCTTTTCCAATTTGGATGCCTTTTATTTCTTCTTCTTGTCTAATTGCAATGGCTAATACTTCCAGGACTATGTTGAACAGGAGTGGTGAGAGTGGGCATCCCTGTCTTGTTCCTGTTCTTAGGGGAAATGGTGTTAGCTTTTGTCCATTGAGTATGATGTTGGCTGTGGGTCTGTCATATATGGCTTTTATTATGTTGAGGTATGATCCTTCTATTCCCACCTTGCTGAGACTTTTTATCAAAAATGGGTGTTGGATTTTGTCAAATGCTTTTTCTGCACCAATTGATATGACCATGTGGTTTTTTTCTTTCAATTTGTCAAACAACTTCTTTACATTTTAAAAATAACAGCTAAATCTGTCTTTGATGGGACAATATATAGCTAGAAAGATTTGTAGTGCAGATCTAGAATTCACTTCTGCTTGCCTTCATAAAGAAAGTCACATGTAAATGACACTATATGTATATATTATTTCATCTTGATAGGAGAGGACAGATATTTGCTTAATTTAAATTTTCTATTTTAAATGAAATCTGTCTGTGAGTATTGTAATCCTGAGGAACCAGGTCTTTTCTATGTATTTTTTTAAGTCAAGGCCTAGAATGTCTCTCTGACCTAGACTTTCTCAGAATAATTAAGTTTACATCACCATTGTATCTTAATTCTGCATTGGTTTCCAAACTAGTCTTTCTTCTACTTCAGTATATTTTTCAACAATGCAAATCTGGTCCAATTCACAAGCTTGCTAAATCTCCAGGCTAATCAATAACATCTCTATTTACATAGGCACACCTCCCACACACATACTGCCATACAAACATGCTCCTACATTACAGACGCCAGTCCATATGTGCTTTCACACCTCTTTGGCTTTGTATAGGGTCTTTCCTACTGTTAGGTCTTCACTCAGGCCACTGTAATCCGGTTTTAATGCTCTCTCCTCCAGAGCCAATTATATGATTGGTTTTATCAAGACCTTGTTTTTAGACAGCTGCCTCTTCCTAAAGAACTCACTCTAATTTCCAAGAGGAGTCACTAATGGCTGCAAAATCTGGGAAATACCCAGACTTATTTATTCAGACATTAAAGAGGCCAATATTATATCCTCTGGCTCAGGATTATGTAGTTTCTGTGGGTCTTCATTCAAGCCTGGGGATACGTCCAGCAGCATTCATCCTTACACATTCATTGTTCAGGTCCATAAAATTTGCTTTTCTACATTTGGTTATGTGACCTTGCATTTCCCAGAACATGGCTCGTCATCTATGAAATGGAAACTGTATCATCTAACTCATATTTTGGTGAGAATTAAAGGGTTACTTTACACAAGTGCCTAATACCCCAAGCATCACAGAACGATGCACAGCATATATTTGTGGAAGAGGAGGAGGGGGAGAATAAGAAAGGAGAGTGCTACAAAGTCACCAAGAAGCCAAGGCAAAAAGTTGTCATGGTGCTTATCCTGTGTGATAGCTTTCTATTACATTGGACTCAATCTTACCTGTTGACTAAGATGAAAAAATGTATTTTCAAAATAAGTCATCAGTAAAGCTTCCTATTGGCTTTGGTGATGGCTACGTCCAGCAAAATAAACTTTCATAGAGACATTATGTGGGGTTCTCTGCTGCTGTAATTATGTGCATTGGTTGTAGTTGTCATACAAAAACAAACAGAAACAGTGCTTGATCCATTTGAATTTTTTAACCCCAGAGAAAGTAGGAAACATTACCTGACCTCAAATTTGTACTTTTTAGGAGAGGAAAGTCAGAAGACCCTAATATATAATTGTGTTAGCATAGCCTCATGAAGTTTCCAAAGCCTGTTCACAGTCTTTAACTTTTGCTTTTGTTTTTGAGATTCACAACATAAAGAAATCCAAACAAATATTGTAATAATCAATTGTATTATATTGTCACATATGGAGTAACAGAACCCTTGAAGAATTTCGCTCTAGGAACATGTAGTTTAATAAAGACAAAGGACTTTTTTTTCATCTCTGACAATTAAGGAGTATTAAGTGCATCAGGCCATCATGTCTCATTAGTTAAGCATCGACCCATAAAACAGGAGGTCTCGGTTTGATTCCTGTTTGGTGCACATGCCTGGATTGTAGCTCGATCAATTATTCTCTCTCATCATTGATGTTTCTTTGTCTACCTCTCCCTTCCCCTCTCTGAAATCAACCAAAACATTCTTAAAATGAATATTAAAAGCACAACCTTTGGAGGTGGCAGAAATAAGTTCATAGTCCAGCACAGCCATGTTCTTATCCTATGATTACAGGCAAAATACTTCACAGAATATTTTATCTCAAATGTGTAATAACCATGCTTATTTCACCCAGGGTTTTTAAAATATATTTTTATTTATTTCAGAGGATAAGCGAGAGGGAGACAGAGGGAAAGGGACATAAATGATGAGAGAGAATCTTTGATTGGTCACCTCCTACACGTCGCCCACTGGGCATGGAGCCCACAACCCAGGCATATGCTCTGACCTTAAGTCAAATCATGACCTCTTGGTTCATAGGTCAATGCTCAACCTCTGAGCCTCTCCTGGCCAGGCTTTAAAGATTAAATGATGTAGGAATGCCTTTATATGTCTTGGTGATCAATTAAATTTCCCTGTTCATCACTTGGTAATGAGCTAAACATGAAATGCCTCTTTGCTTTAAATTATCAGTGTAAAAAAGAAGCTTACGTCAACATCAGAAAAAGCTTGATTAATTTTATAAAACTAATATTTAGACCTAATGTATACCACTACAGAACTACTGAACTGAATTTGAATATTGTACCATAATCTTTCATTTATATCTTAAATCAATAGACTAAACTTCATAGAAAATGTCAAGATATGAAATTGCTCCCAGGCAGAGATGTACAATCCTTTTCTTTGTAACATAAATTTTGTGCTCAGTGAGAACTGTGTGAAGTGTTCCTTATTGAACATTAGAAGAAATATGATATCAGAAATATATCCCTTGATAATATTTAAAAAACACATTTTCAGGCATTGGCCTGAAGATTAAATAACTTAATCATAAACTTATGCCAATACAATTTAAAACCCTACTTTGTCATTTTCAAATTCTTCCTGCAGTGCATGAGTAAGGAGGAAAGTTAGAACACATCATGAATATTATAATGAATACAATATATACCAATTATTGAGTGTCATAAAAAAGGACTAAAATTGCCCCTGATAATTATAATTCTGATCTAAATGTAAACGATGGAATCATATTCATTCTGTGCCATTAGAGGAGCAGAGATCAACCTCACTTCTTTCAACCCTAAGATTAATTCTTAGAGAAATAAAAGGCGGGATCATTTAATACAATGAAAATAATTGCATTTTTATTAGCTTTAAGGAGTCATTATATATATGGAAGAGTTCCTTATGATGACACAATACCTACATCAAAGGCAGCAGTGATAGGCTTTGTTTCTCAATAAACACTTAGAGAAGGTGGCCTAATTACCATATAATTAACAAATTTGATACAAGAAGGTCTGAGTGATTATTATTGTAGGCATCCAGCAAGATGGGGTAAGGATGGCAAAAGAGCAGAGCAACTGCCTAACACCAGAGGAAAAATTTTTAGTACATTTAATTATTGACTCTAAATTCACAATTTAAATTTGATCTCCTGTGGCCTCTAGCTTGTAAATAAAGTATTTGTTTAAAAGAAAACAACTGGCGATAGCTGATTGCTCAGTGGTTAGAACATCGGCCTGGGGACTAAAGGGTCATGGGTTCTATTCTAGTCAAAAGCACATACCTTGGTTGTAGGCTTGATCCCTTGCCTCAGTCGGGGTGTGTGCAGGAAGCAACCAATCAGTGTGTCTCTCTCACATCAAAGTTTTGCTCTCTCTACCCCTCCCTTCCACTCTCTCTAAAAATCAATGACAAAAATAAACTTCGGTGAGAATTAACAAACAAAAGAAACAACCATTCTGAGTCCTTAATTTCCAATTTTTTTTTTTCATGTGAGCAGTTGACAAGTACATGGAGTTCTACTTATATTGATTGTACCTTGTGTCTATGAGGAGGTATCATCTAAAAATTACTCAGAGCTGGCCGGTTAGCTCAGTTGGTTAGAGCGTGGTGCTAATAAAAATTACTCAGACAAGACATGAAAACAATCTAAGTGTCTGTTGACCAATGAATGGATAAAGAAAATGTGTACACACACACACACACACACACACACACATACATTTCAGTCATGAAAAAAAAAGGAGAAACTCCTACCATTTTCTAACATTAATGAACCTAGGGGGCATTAAGTTAGGTGAAATAAGTCAGAAGACAGAGAAAGCCAAATACTATGTGACATCATTTATATGTGGCATCTAAAAATACAAAAGTCATGGAAACAGAGTAGAATGGTGGTTGTCAGGGCTAGAGAGTGGGGGAAATGGGCAAATGTTGGTCAAGTGGTACAAATTTCCAGTTCAGATTAATAAGTTCTGGAAATCTCATGTACAGCACAGTGACTACAGTTAACAATACTGTATTATATGTTTGAAAGTTTCTAAGAGAGTAGACCATAAATATTCTCACACACACATCAAAATATTGTCATTATGTAAGGTGATGAATATAATAACTAACCCTATAGTGGCAATCATTTCACAATATATATGTGTATCAAATCATCACATTGTACACCTTAAATATACACAATATTGTATATCAATTATATCTTAATAAAGCTGGAAAAGTTTTTAATTAAAAAAATAAAATTACTCAAATCTACTATATGTTGTATATTTGTAATCTTTCCCTCATTTTTAAAGTAAATTCAGCATTATGAACTATCAAATTTTTCATAGTACAGTACAAAATAGCCATACCAGTATTTAGTGGATCTATATTCAATGGACACTTCACACAGTTCTCTGTAATGACCAGAATGACCAGTCACTATGACTTCTACTGCAGCCAGCAAACTGGCCAATCAGGGTGGAGCCAGCTGGTCAACTGCTTTTTATTACACCATTATTATTGAGCCTTCAGGAGAAACAAAAGTGTAATGGAAACATAGACAAAATATAAGGTTCCTTTATTGTTATTGTTGTTGTTAGAGAGACAGGTGCTCTTAAAATTAAATAGCAATTCAGGACAATAATATAAGAAATGTCTAAAGGCTACTTTCTGAAGTTTGGTTCTACTGTCTCAGACTAATCTTTGGGATTTATGGATTCCAAAAGCTATTCATATGTTGGAAATTCCCTACCTACTAACACTTCTACCTGAAAAAATATAAATGAGATTTTAGTGACTAGCTGAAAAAGAAAAAAAATAACATGAAAGGGAAGAGATAAAGTATTATATTAGCCTTCCAATCTTATAGTAGAATCTAAACTTTAAAAATTGTATAAAACTTGAGGGTTTTTTAAAAAATATATTTTATTGATTTTTTACAGAGAGGAAGGGAGAGATATAGAGAGTTAGAAACATCTATGAGAGAGAAACATCGACCAGCTGCCTCCTGCACACTCCCTACTGGGGATGTGCCTGCAACCAAGTTACATGGCCTTGACCGGAATCGAACCTGGGACCTTTCAGTCCGCAGGCCGACGCTCTACCCACTGAGCCAAACCGGTTATGGCAAAACTTGAGTTTTATACAATGAATAGACTACTTTTTTAAGGTCAGCCTTTTATTTATTTATTTATTTATTTATTTATTTATTTATTATTATTTTTTTTAATTAAAATCTCAGGACCTGGCAGCCAGACTGACACTAAGCAATTTTGCTTTTTTTAGGTTGTGAATTTTGTTATCAAACAATTTCTGTTCGGCATACAGGAGTCTCTCCCGTTTTTCCCCGAATGTTCCACCAATGGTATGTATATATCTCCTCCCCTAACCACCATCGGCGTGGGCCTGAGATGAGATCAACATGTGTTTAAACACTGGAACTAATTTAATATTGAATTGTCGCCGACATTTCCCAAGCACTTTTTTTATACAGAAAACCGCGTGTTGAAAATGAAATTGGCTTTTATGGACCCTGAGATGCACGTTCTGTAATGTTATATTGAAACACACCCCCACACAGACAAGCAAAATAGAGATGGAATAGAGAGAGAGAGAGAGAGAGAGAGAGAGAGAGAGAGAGAGAGAGAGAAGATATATTGGAGGAGTGGGGGGGGGTGGAGTGGGGTTGGGGGCAGGGATTGCGCACAAATGAAAAAAAGAAGAGAGAAAGGACTCAGGGAAATCAACAACAGTGTGGTGACTTGGGGGAGGGGGGAGAGGGAAAAATAATACCGAATGTTACTGCAATTGAAATAGTAGGTTTGTTTTCTTGGGGATGATCACACCATTGTCTTCTCGAGATTGTTTTAACTGTCATGTTCTAATAACTTTGATGTGGACAAAGTCCCCCAGCAACCACGCTCTCAGGCTGTGTGCTTTCCTTTCTAAGGTCAGGAACCCATGACACCCTTCACTGTCTCTAAACTATGGGCCATCAGTCAACCTCAGTCAGGGTCTCAAGGTCAGCCTTTTAAAAACAATTGCTACCACATATTGATTGAAACCACTCAGTCAAATTTATTATTAGTGTCATTTTAAATGCATCACCTAACTTAATATTTATAATATCTAGCATTATTAGTCCCGTTTTTCTGATGATTAAAGCACTATACACAAGCTTGGACACCTTGGAACGGGTAAGTCGGCCTTTCAACTGAGGACTATTTAACACAGAACACTCTACCCCCCCCCCATGTCTTCCATTACCTCTTAAGAACAGAATAAAGAATGCATATTTCATTCATTGTGCACCTGTGTAGCTTAAATGAAGCAGCAGTACAATGAGAATATAGATCATATTATCTCAATTACCAAGGCTGTCATTTTATCATAAAGCTATTATTTATAACCTTTGCAACCAGAATATTCACCATTATAACTAAAATTAATGCAAAAGGAGGACTTTGATTATGGATAGATGAGGTCACTCAATGTAGTTTATTGGTTACATCTTAAATTTGGGCATTGACTATTAAC